>NW_027412728.1:2852500-3053705 GCF_025532065.1 Leptinotarsa decemlineata
AGGCAAGATAGAGAGACAAGATAGAGAAGAAAAACACAAGAGAGCGAGGCAGGACAGAGAAGAAAGACACAAGAAAGAAACAAGATATAGAAGACACAAGAGAGAGAGAGGAACAAAAGACAGAGAGAAGTGACAGAGAGATGGGAAAGAGGAGAGGGAGAAAATTCTCATGTCTCTTCCTATGTTAGACATACAGTATGTATACGCAGAACTGTGAATAATTCAAGAAAAGCTCCCTTGGTCCGTGTAGATGCAATTACCATTAATATTTCCAAGCATCGATTCAGTATATCTCTATATACTTTAATCACTGAAATATCGTTTTTTCAGATTTCGTAATTAGAGTCTCAAGAGACGAGATGAAGGTAAACAACTTGCTTTTCTTTGGTAGAACGATCTCGAAACAATTTCATGACTTCGACTGCTGGCTCATTCAATATTCTAAATAAAGCAAGTCGCAGTTGTTAGAAAAGAGAATTACTTTCACGATGACTTTCCCTCTCACTTTCACAAATACCTGCGTCTACGTAAAGTCTATGAAAAAGAACAGATTTCTCAATAAAAATTGAATATTCATACAAAAGTGACGTCACCTGTGATAGTGAAACCACATCGTGAACGTTTGGAATTGCGTTTTGTATGGAAAAGTTGTAAACTTAAAAAAAACAGTGCATAACGAACTCGCAGTTCATGAACATACAGTTTTCTGAAGTCATGAGAAACCACAAGAGAGACAACGACAACAACGATCGTTGGATTTTCATCATAATTTTGGCAGCAAGTTTAAGGTTTACAAAATCTGCGGCAACTTGTAATTCAAAGAGGATTATAACCAATCACGTCCTTCAGAAGAGATTTTCAAAACACAGGAAAAAATTCCCGAAAAAAAAATTGTTCAACCCCTTGCCTTAATTAAATTTCAGGTAATGATTTCATGTCGAGTCTTAAGTGTCTAGTTTCTGTTTTTACAATGATTAGTTTCGTATCTATCGCTGAAGATTCTCATCCAATTGAATGTAAATATATTTTTTGTTGGATAAGTCCTAATTTTTTGTGGCACTATTTCTATGTAGAATATGTATTATCAAATAGGTGGAAACGTTAATACTTTACCTGTCGCTGAAATTGTAACCTCAAATACACACATCGGAAAAGTCTAGGGATATTTTTAAAAATGGCAATAATTTTTTTTAGATCGCTTTAGGGAAAAAAGTTGACGGGTGATTATTAAACGAATGTAACTTACAACAAAATTTATTAAATGGTCAAAAATACTGAGTGCGCATATAAGCAAAACTAAAAAAAAAATATGGCTCTTCTTTGGCACCCCGAAAAAAAATCATAATACAAAAAAAAATGGAATCAGTACAAAGTATGGCCTCCACGCTGGTTTATTACGGCCCTTCATCTATCGTGCATCGACAAAATGAGATTGTCAATGTCTTGTTGAGGTACATTTGCCCATTCAGCGATTAAAAGCTCTCTCAATTGAAACGTTGTGTGAATGTTCCCCATATGCGGAGTAATTCTTCGTTGAAGCATGTCCCACACATGCTCGATGGGATTCAGGTCCGGTGATTGTGCTGGCCATGGCAATACATCAACTCCTTCTTTGGTGAGCCAGTCAGTCACTAGACGCGCGTCATGTGGACGAGCATTATCGTGCATTAGGTGGAAGTTTTCACCAACAGCACCAGCAAACGGACGGACGATAGGTAGAAGAATGGTGTCGAGGTACTGTCAAGCTGTGAGGGAGCGATTTGGAAAACCGAGATCGGTTCTGCCGCTGATCATGATTCCGCCCTATAGCATTACTGTACCACCTCTGTATGTGTGGACTTCCTGGACGTGTCTCAAACGTTCATTATTTCCAGGTCGTCTCCACAGTCTTACTCGACGAGAATCTGGATGAAATCCAAATCTGGATTCGTCTGTAAACAAAACTGTGGCCCAATCATTTGCATCCCAGTTTTGATGTTCTTGACACCACTCTAATCTTCTACCGCGATTGCCTCTCGACAAAGGTGGACATCTAAGTGGCCTTCTGTTGTGGAGATCTGCTTCATGCAGTCGATTTCTGACAGTATCACGACCAATGGTTACCTGGTGCGTCTGCTGCAACACGTTAACCAACTCAGGTGCTGTGATTGTCGGTTGTCTTCTTGCGGTTAAGACCAAAAATCGGTCTTGAACTGCAGTTGTAGCGCGTCCTCGCCCTGGATGTTGTTCGGCTGGACTGCCAGTTTCACGGAAACGCCGCCACAATCGACTGATAACACTTTGGGAGACCCCCAAACGAAGAGCTACATCATTTTGTCGCATGCCACCTTGAAGAAGCCCTACAGCTCTATTCATCTCAGCCAATGGTAAGTGATGGCGTTCCATGTTAAAGCACAATATTTCCAGTTTAATTGCTGAGCAAGAACTGCATAGAATGTAAAACTCGACACTTTCAGATTATTCATTTTAGCCGAAAACCTACAGTTTGTAAAAAACTTGATAAAAGATTAGTTACCGTTTTTGCAGGCTTTGTTCAACCCATAGAAATCTACAGAGTGGTCGAGTGTACCAATTTAATCGAAATTAAACGACCTCATGCATTTATTTTTATGATATTTAGTATGTTATAAAAATATCCCTAAACTTTTCCGATGTGTGTATATATAGGACATGCGATCTTCGTTAAGGCCACTAAATTTCTCTGGGGATTTTATCACAATGTTATGCGTCTAAATGATAGAACATTCGTTTGTAATTCATATAACTAACAAAATATGGCGGTATATCAATAATGATTGTATTGAACTAGATTACAATTAGGTATACAGCGCATTTTTTTTAACGTCCCCCTTTTTATTTTTTGAACGGGTAAACTCATAATATTGAAATTTGGGATAATGAAATTAATGCATGAATACTTTATTTTGAAGTCACGTTGACAGATGAAACTTTCAAGATGGCGATCTAGGAAAAAAATTAGATGAAAAGTTGGGTTTTCTGACACATATTTTTGAAGCTCCTGACATATGCCTCACAAACTTAGAATATAATGTCGATATCTTCAACTAATACAAAATGGCGGAACTTTTATAGTGTCCAACCGAAAGTTCGGTTTCGGTCGAGTTTCGGCAAAAAAACGGGTTTCGGTTTCGGCGGCAGAAAAAGAATCTACACCTACTCAAATAAACACCTCACCTATATTGAGTATTTTTAAGGTGTAATTAATATTTTCTCTTAAATAAGGGGTTGTTATGTTGATTTGTGGATTATCAATAAGTAAAAATGTCGAAGACTGCACAACATTGTGATTTAAAGATGAAAAAATAAAGACTGACTGATTATAATAACGTTTTCTTCATTTATCCCTCAAAACATAGTCCTTGTAAGGAAGTTTCGGTTTAGGCCGAAACTGAGACCGTTGCTGAAATTCAGTTTCGGTTACGGTTTCGGTCGTTAAAACAAGTTTCGGTCGGACACTAAACTTTTAATAATTGCCTCAATACATTGACATTAAACTACATAATATGAGGTAATAAGCTTGAGGTCAGTTCAGAAGATGCTCGAAATGGTTGCTTTGAACGTCTTGACTTATGAACAGCCTATCCGATATTTCACGCCGAACATTTTCAAACACACCAACGTCAATATATCTACAAATATTTATCATTCTCTGCCGTATATCCAATATTGAAGCAGGTTCAGTTTCGTACATCTTTTGCTTCAAATAGCCCCAAAAGAGAAAGTCCAAAGGTGTCAGATCTGGCGAGCAGGCTGGTCATTCTGTAGGACCTCGACGGCCAATCCAACGACCGGGAAAAGTAGTATCCAAATAGTTTCTTACTTGACTGGAGTGATGTGTTTGTTCTCCATCTTATTGGAATACAATATCCATATCGAATTCTTTAGGATTCGCATCGCCGATTTCTGTGATGAGGGGGTCAACAGTAGTTTCCAGCATATTGAAAAACAGTTTCCCTGTTGAGTTTTGATCAATTAATGGAGGTCTTACAATATGGTTTCTCAATATTCCTGCCCAAACGTTAATCTTTTCTGGATATTTAGTATGTGTGAGAGTTGGTGTCACTCCAATAATGGCAATTTTGTCTGTGAACATTGCCGTTTAAAAAAATGTATATTCGTCACTAAAAGAAATATTGTGGAGATAGGTAGGATGCCTATTGCAATGGTTTCCGTCATGATTTCGTAGAATTCTGTTCTTCGATCAGGGTCATCTTCAGTTAATTGGTGTACCATTTTACTTTTGTATGGATGATACCTATTCCTCTTCAAAAGTCTCCACACAGTAGAAGGAGACACCTCACAAACATTCGCGACGAAATAAGTAGTCTGTTAAGGATTTACTACCATCTCACCAATTACACAACACAACAAAGTTTTTGTTTCGGGGTTGAAATTAGATGATTTTAATGTATTTCCACGTGTTAAAACCGAAAGTGACCATAAAAATTATATATTAGCTCTTGTTTTCAAGATATAGTATCATTATATTATATATATGTATATTGAGTTTTCAACAAATGAAATATTTCATCACCAACAGTTGGTACACATGTTTGTTTACATAACACCCCTCTCATCAGCTGTTCTTAAGTAGTAAACATAACCTATGTGAGTTTGTCAATTGTACGCACGTGGTTGCTATTGAAATTATCGTGTGAAGTTGATTTTTAAATTAATTTAAGTGCTGATCTGAAATGCCTCGAAAGTGTGTGAATTCTGTCGATAGCTTTTGCTATATATGTGGTGAAATAACATTTAAGGCTCAGAAACGTAAAATGACACCTATCGTTAAGACAGCCTATGAACATTATTTTGGTGTGAAAGTTGGGGACCAAGATAAATCATGGGCTCCTCATATATGTTTTAATTCTTGTTCCGTCATATTGCGAGAGTGGCTGAAAAATAAAAACCGGGCAATGGCTTTTGCAGTACCTATGGTTTCGCGTGAGCCTACCAATCATACAGACGACTGTTATTTCTGCTTAACTTCTCCCATTAAGCAAGGTTTATCTATGAAGAAAAGAGGAACGGTTAAATACCCTAATCTCCCATCTGCTCTTCGGCCTGTACCACACTCAGACAATTTGCCAGTCCCTTCTCCACCCCAAAACTATGAAATTTTAGAGGAAGGTGATGAAGACTGTTTAGAAGGAGCAACCCATCCTTCTACATCCTATGACCCTGATTTTGAGGTAAGCGATAGGTCTAGTGATCCGCACAGAATTAGTCAAGCAGAGTTGAGTGACCTTATAAGAGATCTTCGCTTGTCTAAGGAAAAGGCTGAGCTGTTAGGGTCAAGACTACAACAGTGGAATCTTCTAAAACATGATGTGAAAATATCTCAGTACAGACAGCACAAAAAGAATTGCTTCCTTTTTTTGAGAAAAAAGGAAACCTCGTAGTTTGTTCTGATGTTAATGGTTTGATGGACTGCTTGAATTTGGATCACACTTCATCTGAATGGAGACTGTTTATAGACTCTTCAAAACTAAGCTTAAAAGCTGTACTTCTGCATAATGGAAATCAGCTACCCTCTATTCCTATAGGTCATGTAGTTCACATGAAGGAAACGTATATAAATATGAAAACACTTCTCCAATCAATCAAATATGAACAACACAAGTGGCACATCTGTGGTGATCTGAAAGTCATTGCTATACTCCTAGGAATGCAATTAGGGTTCACCAAGTACTGTTGTTTTTTGTCTGTGGGACAGTCGGGATAGAAAATCTCACTATAAAAAAATGAACTGGCCTACACGAGACCCTAAACCCTAAACCAATTAATTATTTGCACTTGCTGTTCTTCCGGAATGGACGGATGACACTACTGGTAATTGTGAATTTGGATACAGCGTTCATTGAAAATCATTTCGGTCTTGTGAAAGTTACGCATCGCACCGTAAATAAAAATCGCTTCAATTTTTTTTCCAATGGATGATAATTGACCATTTTAGAGATTGTTGACGTGGTACCTTTCTACTATAGTAAAACCGAAAACCAAATGAGAATATTCTAACTGAACAATGATGTTCATTGTCGTACTGACATTTTTTATCGTTTTTATCAACAAAAAATAACTTAACAAACCTTATCCGGTTGTTGGAATTGCCATATGGCAGACAAAAAAGGATATTTCTAGAAATATTGAAATTAATGTGTTAGTCTTCAGGAAATTATTAAATATTCCGCCATTTTGTAGTAGGTGAAGATATAGACTTCATATTCTAGGGTTGTGAAGTATTTGTCAGAAGTTTCAAAATAATGTGCCACAAGACCCCCTTTTCCATTTATTTTTCCCCAGATGGCGCCCAGTCGCTATCTTGAAACTTTCATCTGTCAATTTCATTTCAAAATATTCATGCATTAATTTCATTATCCCAAATTTAAATTTTTTGAGTTGACCCGTTCAAAAAATAAAAGGGAGGGGGCATTGAAGAAATGCACTGTATGATAATTTTGCTCATTTCACTGTGACCGTTTAAAAACTCTCGGTCTTAGTGACATCTTTGAATAAAATTTGAGGTTACAACTTTGTCGAAGATTCGAACGTTTCCATCTGGTAGAGAGATTAATTTGTTTCGTGTCGGTCATTGCATTGCCGATTTTTACGGTTGTTGATTATATTTTTAAGCGAATCGACAGAGATCATTTGCTGCAGCTGCTGTTACTATCACCCTTTGATGACATTTCGTTTTTTCAGGATGTTAATGACAAGGTTAAATATTTTACTGATTTGATGCTTCTCATATTTGATACTGTTGCGCCAGTAAAAAAAGTAAAAGTGAGGAAGGTTCAACAACCGTGGCTCTCTGATAATGTGAAACTGATAATAGGTCTTAGGAATAAAGCTCATAAAAAATTTAAAAAAACTAAGAACGTTAAGTACTGATTGGAACTATTATTAAATGCTAAGAATCCAAACCAATATTATGATAAGAAATGAGTAAAAAGCATATCTTAATCAGGTTATAAGTGGTAACAATAATAGTAAATTATTATGGAATAAACTTAAAAATCTTAACATATATTCTAGTAAAAAAATAACTTGCCAGAAAGACTCAATGATCCTATTGAAATCAATAAATGTTTTTTGAGTAATTCCGACCAACATTTTGTACCTAGTAATGAGTTATTGAATTATTATAACAGTATTTCAAAAAATAATATCTACTGACAAATTTCGCTTTGAGCCGGTAACAGAAAATATAGTTCACAAATGTATTTTAGAAATAAAAACAAGAGCCACAGGTTCAGATGAAATTAATATAGATATGCTACTTCTTTGCTCTTCTATAATACTACCATATCTCACTAATATAATAAATTCATGTTTGCAAAATAATATATTTCCTGAAATGTGGAAGATTTCTAAAATACTGGCTCTTCCTAAAATATCTAATCCAAATACTCTTAACGATCTGCGCCCCTTTAGTCTGCTACCTACTTGTTCAAAAGTATTGGACAAAATAATGAGTTTTCAAATCAAATGCTTTTTATATTCCTTTAATATTTTACCAGTCAACCAGTCGGGATTTCGTGAAGAGCACAGCTGTACAACTGCTCTCTTGTAAATAACTGATGATATTTTCGAAGCTGCAGACAAAGGTAACACGACTGCTTTGATACTTATAGACTTCTCCAAAGCTTTTGATACTATTAGTTATCCAATTTCATTTGCAATTTTGAACTTCATCAGCTTCTCTGAACCTGCTATAACCTTCAAAGGGAAAATCAAGCAGGGAATTTATTAAATTTGGAGTGCCTCAGGGATCTATACTTGGACCCTTATTATTTTGCATATACACTTGTAATCTAGTTTCTGTTTTAAGACATTGTAATTCACATATGTATGCGGCTGACACTCAACTTAATCTATCATTTAACCCTAATGACGTTGCTACTGCAATTGAATGAAGATCTAGCTCGTCTTATTTCAGCTTCTGCAGCTCATAACCTCAAAATTAATGTAAACAAAACTAATCTGCTTGTTTTTGGTACTAATCGTAGCTTGGTGGAAAGACATATTAATATTGTTATTGGTGATACAGTAATATGCCCAACGAACGTGGCAAAAAATTTAGGTATCGAAATGGACGTGAATTTAAGGTTTACAAAACATATCACAAAATGTGATATGTGCAATGAGTTTGAAAATGCTTTATCTTCATCGTGATTTATTATCAATAAGATTGAAAATAAAGTTAACGAATGCGCTTGTGTTGAGTCATTTTGCATATGGGGATGTTGTGTATGGCCTGAATAAAAAAGATATTTTAAGTACTGAGAGAGTTCAAAAATCATGTCTCGGGCATATACAGTGTGACCCATTTTTAATGGAAACACCCCCCTAAAATTTGAAGTTGTAAACCGATTTTAATAATTTTTTTTTGAAATGTCAAGTACTAAAAGGTCTACCTTCGGACAAAATTTGAAATGTTTATTAAAATTTCAGAGCATACTACGATATTTTTTATTAGTCGAAAATCGGCATTTTTTATTAGTGATTTTTTTAATGAAAAAATCACTACGCCACTGGATTCATGAAAAAATATTCATTATTAACAAAGTTATGACATATAGAATAAGGAAAATACTTTTGTCTAGTGTCTACTGTGTTTATTTATTCGTTACGACCGGTTTCGGCTTATAAGGCTATTTTCAAGTAACTTTCTACAAAATAAATCATCAATCGAACGAGAAAGTTATGACAACTCAAAAATTCGAAAACCCACACAGCTAACAGTCACAAAAAACACCCTATATCAACAGATATAGCCATGAGAATATTTTTTTTATGATTTCAACAATAAAGTGCCACCAGATGAAAAACAAAACAAATAGCGGAATATTTTTAATGAAAATAACGGAATTACATTCAAGTTTTCACGCAAATCAACTAAAACTAAGACCTAATATTTCAATTTAAATCTTAGTTGCCATGGAGATGATATTACAGTTTGACACTTGTGAAAGATTTAAGTGTACTATTGTCAACAATATTCACCTTACAGTTCTTCGAATTATTTTTTGTCATGGCTGCAAGATTGAGCGTAAGAGAGAAAATTGAAATTGTACGCCTTTCGGGAGATGACGTTAGAAGTGCTAGAGAGGTTTGTAGAGTATTTAATGAGAGACATCCAGATCGTCCTCGTATTAGCTGCGGTACGGTAAATAAAATGAATAAAATATTTAATGAAACTGGTGCAGTATCAAAAATTATGTTGAAAAGTAATCCTGTACAAAGACGAAACAGGAATGACAGGAATGATCAAATCATATTAGATTATTTTGGAAATAATCCTAATGCCAGTATAAGGAATGCCACTTTAGATTTGAATATTCCACGAGAAACTATTCAGAGATGTCTCAAGGCGAAGAATATTAAACATTTCAAGCCAAAATTTTTACACACACTTCAAGAAGGCGACGAAGCAAGACGCCTGGAATATTGTTTATGGGCCCAAGGGAAATATTTAAACAATAGAAATTTCCTAAAAAATATTTTATATGCCGACGAAGTCACTTTCACTACAGATGGAGTAGTGTCATCACAGAATTGTCGCTATTGGGCAGCGGATAATCCTAACTGGGTAATAAATTGTAAAAGCCAGTATTCCCAAAAAATCAACGTCTGGTGTGGGATATTGAACGAACGAATTATTGGTCCTTTCTTTTTTGAGGAAAACGTTAATGCGCAGAGGTTTATAGAATTTTTAAACACAGAGTTTTGGGATGCTATTCACGACCTGCCAATCAATGAACGATCAAATTTATAATTGTCCAGTTAGATGGGTGTTCAGATCATTATGCCAGAGCTGTGAGGCAATGGCTTAACGAACATTTTCCAAACCGATGGATAGGCCGTGGTAGTCCGTTTATAGAGTGGCCACCCAGATCTCCAGACCTCACAGTTTTGGACTTTTTCTCTGGAGACTTCTCACACAAAAGGTTTACAAAATCCGCTCAAGAGATAGAAATGAACTTTGTGCAAGAATTCGACAGGTATGTGCAGATATTAGCCCCCAAGAACTAAGGAACGTAATCAGAAACATTCGTAAGCGCTACGACACATGTATCGAAATACGTGGTGGATTAGTAGAGGCTACTAGAATATGAGTTAGAATTAATTGTTGCACTGAATCGAAACATTTCAATAATTAGTTACTTATTAGTTACATTTATTAAAATTTTTTGCTTCATTGTTAGTTCATTCCGTTATTTTCATTAAAAATATTTACGCTATTTGTTTTTTTTTCATCTGGCAGCACTTTATTGTTGAAATCATAAAAAAATGATAAATTGTGACTGTTAGCTGTGTGAGTTTTCGAATTTTTGAGTTGTCATAACTTTGTTAATTATGAATATTTTTTCATGAAATTTTGGTCACACCTATTTAGAGGCACTCTGAATCCAGTGGCGTAGTGATTTTCCAATAAAAAAAATCGCTAATAAAAAATCCCGATTTTCGACTAAGAAAAAATATCGTAGTATGCCCTGAAACTTTAATAAACATTTCAAAATTTGTCCCAAGGTAGACATTTTAGTACTTGACATTAAAAAAAATCATTGAAATCGATTTACAACTTCAAATTTTAGGGGGGTGTTTCCCATGGAAAATAGACGTGTTCTACACTCGGCTTCCCACTTTCATAAAATATTGATTAACAAATGTCCATCATATTTGTATAACAAAAAAAGATTTCGTAGCGATGTACACACTCTAAATTTGAGGTTTAAAGGGTTACTTTCTCCTCCGCCCCATCGAACCACTCTATATCGACGATCCTTCAGTTATAATATATATAGTCTGTATAATAATATTCCACAAAAATATGAAGTTAGTAAAGTTTCTTCATTTAAGTGCTGTTACAAAAAATATCTCATCGCTGCTCAATCAGAAAGCCATTGATTTCATAGATTTTATACTTCTGAAAAATTTTCAGTAATAAATTCAACATGTTTTCCCTCCCTCTTCCCTCTCTCTCCTTCCTCTTTTTTTCTCTTCTTTTTTCTTTGTTTTTTCTCTTGTTTAGTTTTCTTCTCTTCAAGGCTAGAGCTAAGATCAACAATACCCTTCCGGTACATGTTGTTTCTAGCCTTATTTGTAGTTTTTTCATCATTTTTATAGATTGAATATTTATTGTATTTATATGTAATAAGGAACTACAAATAAATATTATTATTATTATTATTTACATCCCTATTACCTCTGAAAACGCCAACCAACCAACGATCAACAATCCCGGAAAACTTCAATCAGATGTGTTTGGACATTGCCATATTTCAGTCATACATTTCAGATAATTCAAATCCCGTCGCAGTAGAAATCTTGGATAAGCCATTTTCTGTTCGGAATTCAAATGAAAATTGAAAAATTACTCAATGCATTTCAAATCGTTTGAGATTCCAGCGTTAAAATAGGACGCCCTAGAAACCCGGGGAGAAGCGTGTGCGACCCCATTTTGATATCGACCGGCGACCTACTTATTTGGGCAACACGTGCTTCGAACTGCATAGTTACGGCCTCCGATTTTCCGCTAGTTTTGATAACATCAGCCAATTGTGGGCGATTCGCGACCTCGTATACCTGAATAGTTTGATAACAAATAACAAACAATGTGTTTGTTGATGATTTATTTCAACCGTGACTAAATCACCAGTACTGACTTGAGAGAGAATTTTGTATCGTATGAACCTTTAGCGTTACCTCAGCTACAGTTTGTTCAGTATTGTCTGAGAATAAAATAATTTCAAGAATGCAAACATGTCGCTATATCAAAGAAAGCAACATAGTCGTCTCAAGCAAATAGCACTCAATTCACCCACAAAATCATTGAGATATGTTTACCCTCTATATCTCCCTTGAGGATGCCGCTAACGAGCCATTAAAATAGGGATATGCAACAAAAAAGAACGCTAAAACACCGACAAAGAATGAGAAAATACCGCCAAAAGAACCGCTCGATGTTTTTTCTGATATTACGTTTAAGATAATATTAATAGGTGTTGGACTGAGGGTAATAATAATAATAATAATGTTTATTCAAAAAAGTTCAAAATTTTACAATTGAAGTACTTAAGCATATTTGATAATTGTTGAATAAACAACGGCAACACTGAAACAATAAAAAAAATATTGCTTATATGTGATATAGCCAACATACAGAATAATTTAACGAAATAATATTTGACGAGAACATATATAATAATGAATTACAAATATTACATAGACAAAATACTAAGATAAAACATATATAATAATATTAATATAATATAAGAATAATGATAATATAATAATAATAATAATAATACAGACATGTTTCAAAATAGATTACCAAAATTCGTCGCCGCAACAAATTTGGCTAAAAAAATGAAATCTTCTATAACTGCAATTGATTCATTATGTTATGACATGCATTTCTATTCATTTCAATCCATTCTTTTAGTTTTTGTTTGAAAGTAATAAAATTCACAACGTTTTTTATGTTTTCAGGTACTAAGTTCCAGATCTTTGGACCTAAAAAACTACTATGTCTCTGTCCAACCAATTTTATGCATTTTGGAATCAAAACATTACTATTTTTTTTCTGGTATTATAAGGATGGTTCATGGATTTTTTCTCTATTTTATTTTTCCTAACATTCAGTAAGATTTGCAAGTAATATAGTTGTCTCACATCCATAATTCCTGCTTCTTTATACAGTCTTTTCAGATAAAAGTATCCACCTTTAATAACTTTTGTAATAATGGTATTTAGGAAAAATCCAAAAACACGTCAATTTATGTTGGAAGGGGCAAGCATTATGGCTTATTTAAACTTACTGGAAAAGCCACCCCCTCACCCCTAGCATCATCCCTTTTTTTTTAAATTACTTCTCATATTTTTTATGTAAAATTTGGATACTTCTCTTTGAGCTGATTTCAAAAATGTATAATACTTGTAGGTTAAAGTAGTTTGTTTATGAGATAAACAATTTTTCTTTTAATAGCACAAATTTTACTTATTTTTTACTTTCACCTTATTTGCCTGTACTAAAATGGGTTGTACAACAGTTCAAACTCTTTAATTTGTTTAACTGCGCTATTTATTCTACTTCATAAATCCAAACAACAAAAAACTCCACTTTTTATTAAAGTTTGACATTGTCAACTAGAATTTGTAGTCACTATTGATAGTGTACTTTGATACATTATTTATTTTGTTTCGCTGAAATGGTTTACTCTTTGCAAGAAATAATTGAAATTGTAGGTTTATACTACCAAAATAATAATTGTGCAAGAGCTGCTGCTAGAATATTTAACGAATTACATGACGGAAGACATGCAACTCATAAGTATGTAATTCAACTGATGGAGAAATTTACCACAACAGGATCTGTTTGCAATAAAGTGCATAAGCGACAGGGACTTGTAAATAACGAAGCAATCCAAGTGGCAATTTTAGGGCAAGTCAGCTTAGAGGCTCAACAACCCCAATCGTTGTCAACAATAAGTAGAGCGATCGGTGTTTCATCTTCTACAGTTTTCCGAGTTCTACATAAATTCAAGTACCACCCATACAAAGTTAAGTTGGTGCACGAGTTGAATGAAGATGATTTTGATCGTCGTCTAGAGTTTTGCGAATCAATGACGCAATTTATCAATAACAATCCACAATTGTTAAACAATATTTGCTTTTCTGATGCATAATTGTAGATATTGGGCTGAAAGTGATCCACATATTATGCGTGAATTCCATACACAACATCCCCAAAAGTTAAACGTTTGGTGTGGTATCCTAGGTGACCACATTGTCGGACCTTTCTTCATCAACGGAAATTTAAATGGTGAATCATATCTTGAGTTACTCAGGGAAGGGGTTGACCCACGTATTACAACAATAATAGAAAATGATGATAACCTTTCCGAAGATTTACTGGTATTTCAACAAGACGGAGCTCCCCCACACTATGCTATACCTGTAAGACAATTTTTAAACGAAACATTCCCCGCTCGTTGGATAGGTAGAAGAGGGCAGATGATGGAGTGGCCACCTAGGTCACCGGATTTAACACCCCTAGACTTCTTTTACTGGGGGTATTTAAAAACAAAAGTTTATGCTACCCAACCAGAATCTCTGGATGATTTACGAGAGAGGATAGAAAATGAATGTCGACAATTAAATCCAGCCGTATTAAGCAATGTCAGAGAGGCATTTCAAAATAGAATATACCATTGTATGGAAGTGAATGGTACTCATTTTGAACACTTATTGTAACTTCATAATAAATAGCACAGTTAAAAAGATTAAAGAGTTTAAACTGTTGTACAACCCATTTTATTACAGGCAAATAAGGTGAAAGTAAAAAATAAGTAAAATTTGTGCTATTAAAAGAAAAATTGTTTATCTCATAAACTAACCACTTTAACCTACAAGTATTATACATTTTTGAAATCAGCTCAAAGAGGAGTATCCAAATTTTACATAAAAAATATGAGAAGTAACTAAAAAAAAGGGATAATGCTAGGGGTGAGGGGGTGGCTTTTCCAGTAAGTTTAAATAAGCCATAATGCTTGCCCCTTCCAACATAAATTGACGTGTTTTTGGATTTTTCCTAAATACCAGTATTACAAAAGTTATTAAAGGTGGATACTTTTATCTGAAAAGCACTGTATAATTTTTCAGTTGAAAATTTTCGTGACTTCCCTAGAATAATTTTCAGAATTTTTTTTGGACAATATTTAGACAATTCATATTTGTCTCGTTAACTCCCCCCATCCTAGTATTCCGTATGATAACTGTGACTGAATCAGGCCATAATAAAGTGTTTTCAGATGGGGAATATCGAGATTACCTTTCAAAATCTTAAAACGTGGTAGAAGACCACGTATCTTCCTAGTTAGATATGACATTTGAGAATCCCATCTCATATGCCGATCTATGATCAAACCTAGATATTTAATCGAAGTTGCTTCCGGAATGTGTGTGTCTGCATTCACAATCAAAGGCCCCATATTCGGTAAATTGTTAATATAGGAAGTGAAAGGTAGGTATTTGGTTTTATCTACATTTAGGGTAAGTTTATTATATTGAAACCATTTAGTTATTTGTTTGAAGTCGTTTTCTGTTTTTGATTTCAGTTGTTGCCAGGTTTCTGCACTGTAGAGCATCACAGTATCATCAGCATAGCTGATAATGACACCTTCAGTATTTTGTTCGAGTAGACTGTTAATATATATGGTAAACAACACAGGGCCTAATACAGTGCCTTGTGGGACTCCAAAAATAATTCTTCTCGAACTGCTTACCACACCATCAATGCTCACATACTGTTGGCGATTGGTGAGGTAGGACTTCATTAAATCATATGCTTTACCTCACATACCGATAGACTCAAGTTTTTCGAGGAGTTTTTCATGGCAAACGGTATCAAATGCCTTAGAAAGGTCGACAAAGATGCCCAGTGATGGCTTTGAGATATCTATTGATTTATATATGGAAGTAGTAAGTCTATATATTGCATCTTCTGTCGACCTTCCTTCTCGGAAGCCATATTGGTCATCTGATAAGATGTTATATTTTTTTGTGAATTGCACTATCCTTTTCTTCATAACTTTTTCTAAAATTTTAGCAATGCTAGAGATTAGCGAAATGGGTCTGTAGTTGATTATTTGAAGTTTGTCCCCATTTTTATATAAAGGTCTGACGACACCAGTTTTGAAAATGTCTGGAAATAGTCCGTTTGCGAAGCAGTTATTTATCATATATGTTAACGGTTCTGCAATGAGATCACTTATGTTTTTCAATACATCTGCATTTATATCATCATTTCCTGAACATTATTTTGATTTCAATTGTTTGATAGTCTGTAATACTTCATCAATATCTGTAGGAAATAAGAACCTGCAATGATCATTTCTGTTTACTTTTTCATTAAAATTATCAGGTGTTTTTATTTTGCCGGCTAATTTCTGTCCAACTTCACTATAATACTCATTAAATGCATTTGCTATATTTTTTTTGTCGCAAATTGTTTTATTTTCTACTTTTATTTTACTAATTTCTGTTTTTGATTTCGATTTATTGCAAATTTCATTTACACTGTCCCATAGACCTTTAGATTTATTTTTATTTTTATTGATCTCGTTTTGGATGTAAGTTCGCTTTGCTTTTGAAATAAGTCTTCTTAATTTATTTTTGTAATAATTATATAAATCTTTGAGTTCCGCATCATGTGGATTCACTGTAATTTTTTCATATAATTCATTTTTTTCTTTAATTGATACCAGTAACCCTTGTGTAATCCACTTTTTGTGATTCTTCCTTTTTTTTATTTTTACTTCATTAGTATTTTTTTGGATGAAATACTTCAATTTATCAATAAAGATATGAGCTATATCATTACTGTGATTTTGTTCAAATAATTCGAACCAGGTTTCATTTAGTTTGAATTTGAATCAAAACATTATAATTTGTGATTATGATTCCTCTTTTGATGTGAATAAATTTGATATTATTATTATCATTGACACTGATAATATCAAATTGATCGTCGTTATTATAATGAAGATGGATAAAGTATTCGAAAAATCACCAGATAAGTATACAAATAGAATAGATTTCCGCGATTAGAAATTTGAACATCTGATTTCGAGTTGAACTGCGTTCAAAATTTTGCATTGTTCGACGTTTCGACTTTGACATTTTCAGGAAGTAGAAAAGTGTGGCTGCACTGAGAGATACACTTTATATATTCTTGTTGGTTTGGAAATGAAGATTCATATTCCTCATTGGATATTATATATCATATAAATTTGATAAGAAGGTAATAGAGCTAGTTAAAGAAGAAGTATCTAGATATTACCGAAGAATACTGGCAGAAAATGATTAAAAAAGTAATTTTAGTTGAAAAAGACTATATAGAGATTGGACACTTCCATATTAATAATAATAATAATGTTTATTCATAAATAGCGAAAAAAAAATACAGACTTTCTATTGTTACAAAATCAAATGTCTAATAAAAAAAAAAACTTAGTTATATGAGGCTTAGAATAAACAAAAATCCACCGAAGCTGATATTATCAGCTTGTGTGTGGTGACATATTATTCTGGTGTGATGTTGACGAATCAAATGTAATACAGTCAAATTAATGGAAAAGAAAACAAGGGTAAAAATGAGATTATAGGTTAACCAAAAGAATGTGTTTTCAACTAGCTTGAGAGTTTCGGATATAGCTTAATTATAAAAAGAGCAGTAGACGAAAGTTGGAACAAAAATGGCTTAAGAAAAGTGTAAACAATATAATTTTTTTTCAAGGAAATAATACTACTAATACCACTAATATTACCAAAAATTTCTTTGAAATAAAATTACTATTCAGGACATCATAACGATAAGATTGAGAGTATTCACAGAATATATGAATTGTAACTATAATTTGTTGTGAAATAAGGATAATTAGTACAAAATAATCGTTTTAGACGTTATATTTACGTCATAAATTAATCATGAAATATGGGGCAAGCGCGATCATCAAAATCAGGAAAGTATAACTTGTGTTGATATGATAATGGCATGCCTCAGATTTCCACAGAAAAATCTGACAGAACGAGTGTGTGAAGGAAATTAGTTTAAATAGCCTTAACTTAATATCAATCATAGTATGTATTTTTTATATCGACTAATCTATGTGTTGAAATTCTTGATTTTGAAGTCAGCCAAAATTTCAGCTTCTTCTTGAACAGAGATAATGAGTTTAGTTGTTTCAGTTCATTTGGTAGATCGTTGTATATCTTTGGCCCAAAAAACATGCTAGATCTCTGGGATATAGTTTTAGTCACATGTGGAACTAAAATGTTGAATTTTTTTGACCTTGTGGAGTAGGAATAATCTAGAAATATTTTGCTCCGATTTTTTTTCTGGTGGAAATAAATTCATAATTGATTTAAATGACTACAGTGATAGGTAAACAGAGAATATGGAAGAGGAATTATCAGAAGCTTTCGAAAAAAGTTAGTGAAGTATTCAGAAGTATTTTCAATCATCACTCTGTTATTTGAATCCCTACTTTCCCACTCATCTATATAAATGAAATATCAGAAATTGTTATTGAATAATCAGAAATGATTAGGTATTGAATAATCAGAAATGATTATTCAATAATAAAAAATGATTATTGAATAACAAAATTACTTAGCTCCCTAACTATATCATTAAAAGGGAACTGTTGGTTGGTAGGTTGCACTATATCGTTTACTTGAACTATACTCCGTATATAGTCATCAATTTCTGATGTTTTCAGACCAATTAATAACGTATTACTATCGTTTGTGAATGTCGTTAAATGTTTTCATTGTAAAATTTCTACGATTTTAAGTATTTCATACTTTAGAAATAATTATCTTCACAACTAATAAATTGCGGGAATTTCACATTTCAGTAAATTTTGTAATTATAAATTTTATTTTAAAATTTGGGAGTGGGAATATGAAATTCAAAATATAATGCGAGATATTATGCGGTCACAAAGTGCTGACGAAATTAAAGAAGTTTACCCAAAATCGTAACGGGAATTTCACATTTAATAGTAAATTTTATACAGTAATGTTGTGAATCATGCCATAAAGAAATAACGCAGGCCGGCACTGATAGCAATGAACCAATTGTGACGTAGTTAAGAGCGCGCGAATGTTCGTTGTTCGCTGCCGTTCTAGATGTAGCGAGAATAATGTTACCGGCTTCGATGGAAGTCCGATTAATTTTCCAGCGCCTTCGATTGCCAAATATAGGCGCCATCCACTCACCTATCATGACAATCAAGTGGAAGTGACAGTGCGGTACGCGGAACGATCTAATAAGGCGATAGACATTTGAATAGTTGAAGTTTTAGTTGAATTTCTCAATAACAACTGAACCATTTTCGAAAAAAATTACAGAGGTAACAGAGGGACAAAAGACCTTCCAAATGATGTATCACTCGACCTCTCATGGCATTTGAAAAAATAGGGGGGGTAGATGCTGACCGCATGGAGGTGAAGTTTCGGGTATGATTTCCATATCACAATTAGTCCCCCTGGAGATAAAAATCGACGTTTTTTTTTTAATTTTCGATTACACGTCCATTTCTGACTTACAGGGGGAGTCAAGTTTTCGTTGGAACACCCTGTATATACATTTATTTCTATATGACAATAAGTATGCAGCAGATAATCACTTCTTTATGTTATCAGACAGTTCTTGATGAGTAATGTTATTTAATTGAACAACAAGTACGTGTCTGCTTTTTTTGACAATATTTTTCCAAAAACACTTAGCGAAATAAAAGTACATGGAAGAATGAATCTCGCGGAATTTTACTTTTGTTGCATGCCTGAAGGCAGCTGCTGCAATTAGATCATTAGCATCTATTCATGTAATCTCTTACAAAACACTGAAGGTCTACGAAGTAACGTGTAGGATATTTCATCAAAGTGAGAGTTTGTTTTACAATCAAAACAACTTTGAAGTGATGAAAATGTTTCGCAATTAGTTGGAGCCGAAGTGAGGTTGAAAAGTTTATTTTGGAAAGAAGCGATTTTTGATACATTGGGAACAGCAGAAGGATACGAAATGATATTGATAATTCATCTGAATTTTCAGTATTTGGAGTGTTTAGTAGTTTCTTTTTTTTGGGCGGATGGTAGCCGGTCGGTTCGACGTGGATGCTTTGTTTACTCGCTCAAATCGAACGCCGTGTTGGTTCAAGCCCCAGGCAGAGCGATCGATTTTCACTTGCTATCGTCCAACCCGTCTTACGAATCACACGTTAAAAGGTATGACCTCGTTAGTCCTTACTTCCGCAAAAGTTTAGACTTCTGAGGGTTGTCGTTCGTAAGGTTGCTGCAGCTGGTTAACGGAGAAACAGATTTTAAATAGAATTTTTTAAAAAAATATTACTGTATTTTATCCAAACACCAAACCGTGTAGAGGTTCCCAGATTGGCTGGACTTCGGTGTATTATTCTTGACAGTGCTTGGAGTCGTACGTTAAAAAGTGAGCCCTCATCTTCTTTAACTTGCACAAGTCTCTTGGTGACTGAATGAGAAGAAGCAGTTTGAACAGTACCTATAGAAATTTTAAGAAAGTACCAAATGCTAAGTGAGATCTATTAATATGTATCTCTTAATAAATTCAAAAGGTTGACAAGATAATATAAGAGCCATTTAAAATTAATACAAAAAGCTGCATATAGGTACTTGAAGGCTAATTTCTTTTGTACATAAACACAAAACCAATACGTATGAAATAGTTCAAATTTTCATTTATACACACAAATGTGCTTTCAAAACACTTCGAAAAATAAAATAGGTGATAGATAATAAAGGTAACCTATTCATTAATAATGAGACCTATTACCAACAAAACATTTTGCCTTAAACTCCAAAACATGCTATAGAAACAACCCCAAAGTTTTTGTTTAAAGGGGTTGACAATCAAAAAAAATTGAACTATTAACACGAGATGAAAATAAATTAATTAAATTCCAAACGACTGTTAGTATCTACAATCGTGAGTTATCACTTGAAGACGATTTTGGATACTACAGTCCGTTCATAATTTGTCGATAGCACAAAATGAGGGCCCAAGTCATAAAACGGTCGTAAAACTCGTAAAATCATAGGCGGAGGTTCCTGAGGTGTTTATTCATTAAATATAAAGCTTCAGTTTATATTCGAAACTTGCCTTGAAAGGGTGAAATTGTTACGAACGAAAATAATTTTTGGTTTAGTACATTTTTCAATCGCATTTAATTTACGGCTCGTTGGTGTTTCGGCGTCTACGGCAGTAATTAACGTCTCTAATATTTATTTTGCGAATTTTGTGCAGTGCGTGAGTAACTTTTTTTCATATTCCTACAAACATATACGTACCTTTCGTTCCTGCTTGTTTTGTTTGATTGCTTGCGATGGCTTCGTCATCATCATCAACATCATCAAGTTTTACACCGGTACTGTTGCGTACAGTCAGTAAGTCTGTCTATTCACCAAGAGAGAAGACTATTGTTTTGAACGTTCACGATGCTCTGGTTTCTCAGAATCCCACAAACACTGTTCAGAACATAATCAAGAGTTGTGCCAACATGACGGGCGTAGGGGAGTCAACAATATATAGGTTCCTATCAGAAAGAAAAAAAAAGGTATAGCTTTAGAATACTTAAATAGAATAGAATACTTAAAGAGGGGGAGAAAACCTATTGAAATTGATGAATTTGCCAAAAATGGTATTCGAAGGAAAATTCACGATTTTTTTTACAAAAAAGAAATACCCAACTTAAACAAAATTTTACAAGAAGTTAGAGACGACCCGGATTTGCCTCATGTCGGACGAACCAAATTGTGGCAAGTTTTAAAAAAATTAAATTTCCGGTGGGAGAAATCAGACCGAAAATCACTTTTGATTGACCGGGAAGAGATAATATGTTGGAGAAGAAAGTATCTAAGATCTATACGAAAATTTCGGGCTGAAGGAAGGCCAATTTACTATCAGGACGAAACGTGGGTAAACGCAGGTCATACTCTCACAAAAATTTGGACAGATAAAAATATATCAAGCTCCAGGCAAGCCTTTATGGAAGGTTGGTCTACTGGTATTTCCCCACCCTCTGGTAAAGGCAGTAGATTAATAATTTCTCACATTGGCAGTGAAAAAGGATTTGCTAAGCATGGTTTGTTGGAATTTGAATCCAAAAGCACAAAATACTATCACGAGGAGATGACAGCTGATGTTTTCGAAGAGTATTTTGAGCAGATGATTGAACATATACCACCAAACTCAATTATAGTATTAGATAATGCACCTTATCATTCACGACTAGTTGAAAGACTTCCAACGACTGCGTGGAAGAAACAGGATATCATTGACTGGCTGCGGAATAAGTCCCTGCCTTACGAAGATGGAATGGTTAAAGCAGAACTTTTAAAAATTGCCCGGCAACACAAATCTAAGTTCAAGTTCAAGTCATATAAAATACAAGCTGTACGTGAATTGTTATACGAGTCTTTAAAACATATTACAGAACAAAATTGGCGAGATGCAGTAAGACATGCAATAGAAGAAGAACAAAAAATGTGGGATCTTGACAATATAACTGATGCGACTGTAGAGACACAACCGCTAATTATTAACCTGCAAGACGACTCGGATTCCGAAGATGATCCTGTTTATTTTGAATTTGAATAGTTTTGTAAGTAATCGTAGTTTATATCATTTAAAAATAGGTATTAATTAAATAAATGTATCTTTTACAAATTGCAAGTAACTTATTATTTTTGAATAAAATAAAGAAATTTTTTTAAAATAAAAATACAGTTTACAGTACCTACAGTTTAAGAATATTAATATATTTATTTATTTAAAGTAACTAATGTTTTAATCATATACTCTACGACACTGGTCACTCATTTCCACTCAAAATACCTACATAATCGGATGAAAAGTTTTATAGCTGTATTGTATTTCTTCAGATACAAGGTGGGTTAGTCGAAAACATCTTAAACTGCCAGTTTTAGTTTGGTTTTTGTTATTATATCATATTAGCTGTCCTCTCTGTATTTCAGTTCTCTAATGAGGGTCAAACTTGCAGTGAGCTATCAACAAATTATGAACGGACTATAACAATCGAAACGTCGTGAAGTAACTTGGTTTAGAATCTTTTAATTTCATTTAATTTTCATTTCTTGTTAATAGTTCAATTTTTTGAGTATTTGGTTGCTGCCTGTTTTTTTATCTAATTGTAATTTCAGTTTTTTGCTTAATATAACAATTTTTTTTCAGCTAATCTTTTTAATTTTTTACATATTCTTTCAGGGATTTCGAATCGATTTATATCATATTGGACAAAGGGAATCCGAACTAATGAAATGCATAAAGCTTTTGTTTTCTACTTCTCCATATTCAAAGAAAAATGTGGGAAATTTCCAAAGGAAGAAAGAAAAACACCTGATTTCAAAATAAACACAAAGATGTGTAAATCATGCATATACTTAAGTTACTTTCAGATCCAAATTGGAAGAAAAAGCCCTCTCTAAACAACTACTTTCATAAAAACATTGAATTAAAGAAAAAACTTTTTCCTATTCAGTTTGTACTCCAAACATTCATTATGGAATCGATTCAGATATCATTTACAGAACTTTACACAATATAAAAAAAAGCTAGAAGTAGAAAGCCAAAAACTTTCTTTCCCTAAAACTAATATCTCCTAAAAGTATACCCCTTTCAATTTGAATCCAAAAGTATTAAGGAAACACAAATATTGGCACTAGAAGTACGAGAATCAGCCAGTTTCAAAATCATCAATTGAAATTCTTCAAATTGAAATGGTCATTCCATAGTTCAATGCAGGTAAACAGTAGACATCAGTCGTAAATAGAACGTTAAGTGAGAACTGAACGAATCATAAAGGAATTCCACTTTCACTTTCCTATCATTCTTTCTTTAATGAGCACTCAAAGAAGATCATTATTTGAAATACAAATTGGACAATACTACATACAGAAGAGAACCTAATAGTTAATTAACTTGGGCAGTGAGAAAAATTTTTCCACACTTTTTGTTTTGGAAGTATATCGAAAAATAGATGATTTCGGATGTTATATGACTATAGAAATATCCAAAATTCTCAGAAAACTTATAACAAAATATTCCTAACACTTAAAAACTATGAGTATAAAAGAAAATCCAATATCTATATAGGTACGATAAAAGAAAAAATTAATTTTGAACGAGTGATTTTTTGCTATACATTTTACTTTTTCAAATATTGACAAGAATTTTGGGAACGTTTGAATAGACATCTTCATCAATTTATAAGACTAACAAAAACTATGGACTTAGTTTGTGCCACCTTCTCAAGTTGTTGAATGATTCTGAACTTTTTTCGATTCATTTTTTGCCGATTCATGTGTTATACAAATAAATTGAGAACAAGCAATAAAACGACACCACATATTTTTTGGAAAACCGGTGGTAATGTAAAATTATTTTGATTACTCACCATGAATTTTAAAACATCTGGTAATATAAGAAAATATATTGTAAATACGATGAAAGACGTGAACATCCATTGTGTGAGAGAAAGAGGTATATAACAAAAATTTCATAACTACATATTGTCATTTTAAAATCTGTTTCGGTTTTTCTTTTTATAGAAAAATAGGTCTGCATAGGTATGAATAACTTTTGCTTTCCACCTCCATGTTCATACAAAAAAATGTGGAATTTTAGGGAAAGAGGGGTTTCGGCTTTCTACTTCTCCATTTTCATACACAAAAATGTTCATGAAGATGGAGAGATAGAAATCCCAAAACAAATTTAATGTTGATGATATGGCAAAAAGCTGAACTAAAACAATTTCAAGGTAATTGTTGTGTTCAGTGTTATTGAACTCAACTACATTATTTAAACTATTTTGAACATTAACAAATTAGTTTTAAATGAATTATTTGATAAATATTTTAGTTTCATTTCAGAATTACTGACAGGCTCAGTTATTATACTCTCTCTCCCGCAGTGTCACACATGAACTTCATCAAAAGTTTATAAAAGTTGTTGAAGATGGCTTATTCTGCAAAAGCAAATAGTGGTTTAGTAGCCGTGAATATACAGAGTGTTTAGTAAACATACGGTAAAACATTAGGTGACTATTCCTTGGACTAAGGATATTTTGTTCTTTGATGATTTTTGATAAGGCGGTTTGTTTCGAAGATACGGGGCGAAAAAGAAATTCGACAATACCAATTTTGGAAATTTCAAAATTATTAACGTAGCCGAAATGAAAGTATAGCGTACTACACTGGATCTACCAAGTAATGAAAATCTAACAAACGCTACCTCAGTTTCTGGAGGATGTTCCATTGGTTACGAAAAAGACAATGTGGTTCATGGACGATGGTGCACCAGCGCATTTTAGCATATTGACTCGAGAGTTTTCAACACTAACATATGGAGATCGCTGGATTGGTGGACCTCACTTATGACATGCTCGATCACCGTACTTGAACCCCCTGGATTATTTCCTATGGGGCCACCTAAAGTCATTCATTTATACTACTCCAGTGAAAGATTTTGAGAAATCGGATAGTGGGGAATGCTACTCAATTTGGGTTGGAACAAAATAAAGTTGAGTTTAATTCATGAGTTTTTCAAATTCACTTCGAAAAGTATTCAAATTGATGTTTCAAATGTTGGGTTTTAATTTTTAAAGGGATTTGTTTCTAATTCACATATTGGCAACAGTGCCTATATCAAGTTGAAATAATTTATACGTACCTAGATATTCTACTTCAAAAAAAGGAAAATTATCTTTATAAATCAACAATTAGGGCAAAATATAAATGGCATATGTTACAGAATGTCTCGGAACTCGGAACATAAGTAAAAGAACAGCATGCCTCTGAAATATGTCATCTTTGTTTGTCTTATACAGGTAACAGATTCATTGTCCTTTATTAGCTATAACCGATGTTGCCAAATGGTGAAATAGAAACGAATCCCTTTGAATGTTGAATGCATTATTTAATTCCTCTTTTTTGAATATTCAAATAATTTTTTAAAGAAAAAGGTTCAAATGATAAGTTTAAAATGCGTTGTTTTAGAGCTCTTTTATGAAAACTATTTGATTTTCGTCAGGAGGAACATTCCCCATTGCTGGGTGTAACGCAATCAAAAAAGATCCTGTTGTTTTTGAAAGAGTTCGGGAGTCGATGAGAAGGAGGTTGGATAGTCATTTTCAACAGTTGTTGTAGATTGAGAAACATTACATGTAATTTTTGGAAATAAATTGTTATTGTCAAAATTCTCTTTCGCTCTGTATCTTCGAAACAAAGCGTCCTATTAAAACTCATCAAAGGACAAAATATCCTCAGAATAGTACTTGTATAACTTATACAATAAGTATAAGTTATACAAACTTATACAATAAGTATAAGTTTGAAATGTCCTTATAGGACGAAACTGCAGTAACGTTAGTTACAAATAAAAGTGGTAAAAAACATAGAAAGTTTCAATTCGCTTACAAATTGCTTTCATTTAGGAAAAGTAGTAGGATTTTATTGCTCTGTTGGTTTCATAGAAGTTTGAGAGTACTTAAAAAAGTACTGTTATAAAAACTTGGGAATCTTTCTAGAAACAAACAGTCGAATACCTTCATATGAAATATTTCTAATGCCTCGTTGGAGTAGAAAATGGAGAGGAAAATGGTATATGAAAATGATCGTACAAAATATACAGTGTATTTCTTTAATGGCCCGCCCCCGTTTTATTTTTTAAACGGGTCAACTAAAAAAATCGAAATTTGGGATAATGAAATTAATGCATGAATAGTTCGTTATGAAGTGAAATTGACAGATGAAACTTTCAAGATGGCGACTGGGCGCCATCTGGGGAAAAAAAATTAAATAGAAAGGGAGGTCGTTCGATTGATGACTTATTTATCTTGTAGAAATTCGTGTTGAATATAGAATAAAGAAAATACTTTTGTCTAGTTTCTACTGTGTTTATTTATTCCTTACGACCGGTTTCGGCTCATAAGGCCATTTTCAAGCAACTGAGTTACTTGAAAATGGCCTTATAAGCCGAAACCGGTCGTAACGAATAAATAAACACAGTAGAAACTAGACAAATGTATTTTCTTTATTCTATATTCAGAAAGGGAGGTCTTGTGACCCATAATTTTGAAGTTCTTGACGAATACTTCACAACCCTAGAATATGAAGTCAATATCTTCACCTACTACAAAATGGCGGAATATTTAATAATTTCCTGAAGACAAACACATTAATTTCGATATTTCTAGAAATAATCCTTTTTATCTGCCATATCGCAATTCCAACAACCCGATAAGGTTTGTTAAGTTATTTTTTGTTCATAAATACGTTAAAAAATGTCAGCACGACAATGAACATCATTGTTCATTTAGAATATTCCCATTTAGTTTTCGGTTTTACTAGTAGAAAAGTACCACGTCAACAATCTCTAAAATGGTCAATTATCGTTCATTGGAAGATAAAATTGAAGCGATTTTTATTTACCGTGCGACGCGTAACGTTCACGAAACCGAAAGGATTTTCAATGAACGTTTTACGAATCGTCCTATCTGTAGAAAATATTTGAGGAAAACTGTATCCAAATTCACAACTACCGGTGGTGTGCATAACAAAAAGCCTCCAGATCATCCGTCCTTCCGGAAGAACAGCAAGTGCAAATAATTGGTGAGAGGGTAGTAAATCCTCAACAGTCTACTTATTCCGTCGCGAATGTTTGTGAGGTGTCTCCTTCTACTGTGTGGAGACTTTTGAAGAGGAATAGGTATCACCCATACAAAACTAAAATGGTACACCAATTAACTGAATATGACCCTTATCAAAGAACAGAATTCTGCGAAATCATGACGGAAACCATTGCAAGGCACTATTTCCACAATATTTAATGGAAATGTTCACAGACAAAATTGCCGTTATTGGAGTGACACAAACCCTCACTTTTTCCTGGAAACACATTCCAATATCCAGAAAAAATTATTGTTTGGGCAGGAATATTGGGAAACCTCTATTCATTGATTAAAATTCAACAGGGGAACTGTATTTGAATATGCTGGAAACTACTGTTGACCCTCTCATCACTGAAATCGTCGAAGCGAATCCTGATGAATTCGATACGGATATTGTATTTCAACAAGATGGAGCACCACCAAATCACTCCAGACAAGTTAGAAACTATTTGGATACTACTTTTCCTGGTTGTTGGATTGGCCGTCGAGGTCCTATAGAATGGCCAGCCCGCTCGCCAGATTTGACCTTTGGACTTTTTTTATGGAGCTATTTAAAGCAAAAGGCGTACGAAACTGAACCTGCTTCAATATTGGATATATAATCTGGTTCACATGTACTCGATTTAGCTCTTTTTGGTGACATTTTTCAGCCCTGTCCAAAAATTACGACCAAGGTGTCATTCGATTCGTATTTTTCCCTAGAAAGTTTAAGGAAAGGTCCGAAAACGCGCCGATAAAAATTACAAAATTATAAACAATTAAGTGAAAAAAAATGGGGCTTTAGTTTTTTCTTAATATCTCGGAAAATTTTCAAAATTTTGGAAATTTGAAAAAAGATTTGAAAAAATTTGCGTAAAAACAG
The DNA here is from genome assembly GCF_025532065.1 of Leptinotarsa decemlineata. Classification (NCBI taxonomy): domain Eukaryota; kingdom Metazoa; phylum Arthropoda; class Insecta; order Coleoptera; family Chrysomelidae; genus Leptinotarsa; species Leptinotarsa decemlineata. Next base: position 2,880,677 of record NW_027412728.1, read on the forward strand.
TCCCGACTCCCGAAACTGTACCGTTACCGTTGCCAAAATGAAAAAATTGTTATTTTCTTTTTTTTTATTGACAATTGAAAACTATAATTTTATAAAAAATACATTACAAAATTTTTTTTCTAATTTTTTATTGTTTCAATGTCTGATGACTAAAAACTAATTAATATATTTTTTTAAATTTTTTTACAGCCATTGTTAATAAATTTATTACAAACAAATACATTGTTTATGAGCAATTCGAAATTTTTTTTTGCATTATGTTAGTTGAAAAAAATCATGAATTTTAGAAACAAAAATGGTTTCTTAAAAAAATTTCTTCGTTGCTAAAAAATGCGTTTGTTAATTAACAATCGTTTTTTGCAACTAAATATTAAAATTAAGGAACTGTTTTTTTTAAATCATAAATTCTATTGCTCTTCAAAGTTTTGAAAAAACTTTTTTTCATTCTTTTTTTAATTGTTTATTAAAAAAATTGTTATAAACAAATTCTATTTTTTTTAATTTTTTTTCAATACTTTGTTCTATAATAAAAGTAACTATGTGTTTTTTTTTATTCATTCTATTTTTTATAAAACTTTTAATGTGATACCTTGATACTTGTCTTTCCCATTCGCTCCTTCGCTTTTATAATTATATAATTATAAAAACTTTTAAACTATTTCTTTCTTTTTTTCATTTTGTTCATTATGAATTTATTAACAATTTAAGCCTTTTACTAGAGTTGTGAGCATCTGAAATTTAAAGAATGTTAATGAGTAAACTCATTAAAATTAAAGTAACAGAATGACTGATTGCTTCATTTAATTTTCTTAAACTCCATACAAATATGACTTTTATTATACTTTACTTTTATTATAGAACAAAGTATTGGAAAAAAATATAAAAAAAAATTATTTGTTTATAACAATTTTTTTTAAATAAATAATTGAAAAAAGAATTAAAAAAAATTTTTCAAAACCAGAACAAACAATAGAATTTATGATTAAAAAAAAAACGGTTCCTTAATTTTAATATTTAGTTGCAAAAAACGATTGTTAATTAACAAACGCATTTTTTAGCAACAAGGAAATTTTTTTTCTAAAAATCATGATTTTTTTCCATTAACATAATGCAAAAAAAAATTTCGAATTGCTTATAAACTATTTATTTGTTTATAATAAATTTATTAACAATAGCTGTAAAAAATTTAAAAAAATATATTAATTAGTTTTTAGCCATGAGACATGAAAACAATAAAAAATTAGAAAAAAAAATTTGTAATGTATTTTTTATAAAATTATAATTTTCAATTGTCAATAAAAAAAAAAAAATAACAATTTTTTATTTTGGCAACGGTAATCTATTTTTTTGCCTATTAAGGATAACTTCACCAAAGGAAAAAAATGCCAGGGTTTTAGTTTAATAATTAAAGGGATTTTTATATTCATTTTCAATTCAGAAAAAGTTATTAATTAACAAATGTATAATTAACGTTATAATTGGGATAAAAATTTTGTGACTGCGAATTATTGTTTATTGATGTATCCCAACATTATATGCATTTTTTCATTCCTTACTATTTACATTTAATATGTTTGAATAATTTTTTTGTTTTTATGTCAGAGTGACGAAAGGCCCGCGGAAGCCAGACTACCCTAACTAAACTAAAGCCCCATTTTTTTTCACTCAATTGTTTATAACTTATGTAATTTTTGTCGGCACGTTTTCGGACCTTTCCTTAAACTTTCTAGGCAAAAATACGAATCGAATGACACCTTGGTCGTTATTTTTGGACAGGGCTGAAAAATGTTACAAAAAATGTACCTACATGTGAACTAGACTAATATGGCAGAGAATAATAAATATTTGTAGAGATATTGACGTTACTGTGTTCGAAAATGTTCGGCGTGAAATATCGAATAGGCTGCTCATATGTCAAGAAGTTCAAGGCAAACATTTCGAGCTTCTTCTGAACTGACCTAAAGCATATTACCTCATATTATGTAGTTAAATGTCAATGTATTCAGGCAATTCGTCGTCAGGAGCTTCAAAAAGATGTGTCACAAGAACCTCCTTTCCATTCAATTCTTTTCCCAGATGGCGCCCAGTGGTCATCTTGAATGTTTCATCTGTCAATTTCACTTCGAAATAAATTATTCATGCATTAATTTCATGACCCCAAGTTTGAATTTTTCGAGTTGACCCGTTCAAAAAATAAAAGGGGGGGGGGACATTAAAGAAATGGACTGTATATGGGAACTTTTTTACTCTGTTGAATGTGGCGCTTTTCTATCTAGATGAACAATACACTTTTCTCAAGTTCTCACACGCCGTAATCAATCTAGGTCAGGCTATAATTAACAGCATTTACTAGTATAGTTTGCATGAGTAATAACCCAAGAACTCTGCGTAAGTCATGTCACGATCAGTTCCACTTAACAAGTAATCCTGGTGTCCGTTATTGTGACCGGAGTATTCATTTCTATTTCCGTTTGGTAGTGTACATTCACGCCCTTTTTCGAATATCGAGGACGCCCAGGTATTTGCGCCATACCGTGGCATACACCCAGAGAACGAAACCGGTGTGAACTTGGCAGCTAAAAGGTAGCAGCCAAAATCCCGAAAACACCCGAGCGCACATAGACGTACGTCGAAAAATTATTACTGAGAAATAAACATTAAAAAGATGAAAAATGATTAGGAGCTCTATTATTATCGCTGAACGAACACCTCGGGCAACTCTTTCGAATGTGCCTACTAAAAAAGCAGAATGAAAAAAAATTATAAATAGGGGATGAGTACATTTGTAAGAAATTATCTATCACTGAAAACATGTTTTGTTATCAGACGTAGTAGATGAGACCAGCAGTTAGAAGGGCTCAAATAGTGAAATAATTGAAGGGGGTCACATGGAGACATACCTATAAAAAGTAATCGAAACTCCTAGAAGAAAAAAGCCTGTCAAATGGGGATAAAATTCAAAAAACTGAATCGAAAGTCATGAAAGGAAAAATCCTTTCACCATAATTTTATGTTAGAAACATCGATTTTGAAAATGATATTATACTGTGAGAAGCAAAACCGCCCAGGGATACAAATACAAAAATAATTTGAAACTCATGGAAGAAAATATCCTGTCAAAATAATTTCATATTGAAAAAATCGAATTCAATCATAATAACAATCTGTGTAAATCGAAACTCATAGAAGGAAAAATCCTGTCACAACAATTTCATACTGGAAAAATCGAATTCGATCATAATAACAATCTGTGAAAATCACAACATGAGACCGCCCGTCGAAGGGGGTCAAATGGGGTTATGAATACAAAAATAAATCGAAACTCATAGAAGGAAAAATCCTGTCACAACAATTTCATACTGGAAAAACCGAATTCGATCATAATAACAATCTGTGGAAATCACAACATGAGACCGCTCGTCGAAGGGGGTCAAATGGGGTTATGAATACAAAAATAAATCGAAACTCATAGACGGAAAAATCCTGTCACAACAATTTCATGCTGAAAAAATCCAATTCGATCATAATAATAATCTGTGAAAATCACAACATGAGACCGCCCGTCGAAGGGGGTCACATGGGGTTATGAATACAAAAATAAATCGAAACTCATAGAAGGAAAAATCCTGTCACAACAATTTTATGCTGGAAAAATCGATTCCTATCATAATAACAATCTGTGGGAATCATAACATGAGACCGCCCGTCGAAGGGGGTCAAATGGGGTTATGAATACAAAAATAAATCGAAACTCATAGAAGGAAAAATCCTGTCACGACAATTTCATACTGGAAAAACCGAATCCGATCATAATAACAATCTGTGGAAATCACAACATGAGACCGCCCGTCGAAGGGGGTCAAATGGGGTTATGAATACAAAAATAAATCGAAACTCATAGAAGGAAAAATCCTGTCACGACAATTTCATGCCGGAAAAATCGAATTCGATCATAATAATGATCTGTGGAAATCACAACATGAGACCGCCCGTCGAAGGGGGTCAAATGGGGTTATGAATACAAAAATAAATCGAAACTCATAGAAGGAAAAATCCTGTCACGACAATTTCATGCCGGAAAAATCGAATTCGATCATAATAACAATCTGTGGAAATCACAACATGAGACCGCCCGTCGAAGGGGGTCAAATGGGGTTATGAATACAAAAATAAATCGAAACTCATAGAAGGAAAAATCCTGTCACAACAATTTTATGCTGGAAAAATCGATTCCTATCATAATAACAATCTGTGGGAATCATAACATGAGACCGCCCGTCGAAGGGGGTCAAATGGGGTTATGAATACAAAAATAAATCGAAACTCATAGAAGGAAAAATCCTGTCACGACAATTTCATACTGGAAAAACCGAATCCGATCATAATAACAATCTGTGGAAATCACAACATGAGACCGCCCGTCGAAGGGGGTCAAATGGGGTTATGAATACAAAAATAAATCGAAACTCATAGAAGGAAAAATCCTGTCACGACAATTTCATGCCGGAAAAATCGAATTCGATCATAATAATGATCTGTGAAAATCACAACATGAGACCGCCCGTCGAAGGGGGTCAAATGGGGTTATGAATACAAAAATAAATCGAAACCCATAGAAGGAAAAATCATGTCACGACAATTTCATACTGGAAAAACCGAATCCGATCATAATAACAATCTGTGGAAATCACAACATGAGACCGCCCGTCGAAGGGGGTCAAATGGGGTTATGAATACAAAAATAAATCGAAACTCATAGAAGGAAAAATCCTGTCACGACAATTTCATGCCGGAAAAATCGAATTCAATCATAATAACAATCTGTGGAAATCACAACATGAGACCGCCCGTCGAAGGGGGTCAAATGGGGTTATGAATACAAAAATAAATCGAAACTCATAGAAGGAAAAATCCTGTCACAACAATTTTATGCTGGAAAAATCGATTCCTATCATAATAACTATCTGTGGGAATCATAACATGAGACCGCCCGTCGAAGGGGGTCAAATGGGGTTATGAATACAAAAATAAATCGAAACTCATAGAAGGAAAAATCCTGTCACGACAATTTCATACTGGAAAAACCGAATCCGAACATAATAACAATCTGTGGAAATCACAACATGAGACCGCCCGTCGAAGGGGGTCAAATGGGGTTATGAATACAAAAATAAATCGAAACTCATAGAAGGAAAAATCCTGTCACAACAATTTTATGCTGGAAAAATCGATTCCTATCATAATAACAATCTGTGGGAATCACAACATGAGACCGCCCGTCGAAGGGGGTCAAATGGGGTTATGAATACAAAAATAAATCGAAACTCATAGAAGGAAAAATCCTGTCACGACAATTTCATGCCGGAAAAATCGAATTCGATCATAATAATGATCTGTGAAAATCACAACATGAGACCGCCCGTCGAAGGGGGTCAAATGGGGTTATGAATACAAAAATAAATCGAAACTCATAGAAGGAAAAATCCTGTCACGACAATTTCATGCCGGAAAAATCGAATTCGATCATAATAACAATCTGTGGAAATCACAACATGAGACCGCCCGTCGAAGGGGGTCAAATGGGGTTATGAATACAAAAATAAATCGAAACTCATAGAAGGAAAAATCCTGTCACAACAATTTTATGCTGGAAAAATCGAATTCGATCATAATAATGATCTGTGGAAATCACAACATGAGACCGCCCGTCGAAGGGGGTCAAATGGGGTTATGAATACAAAAATAAATCGAAACTCATAGAAGGAAAAATCCTGTCACAACAATTTTATGCTGGAAAAATCGATTCCTATCATAATAACAATCTGTGGGAATCATAACATGAGACCGCCCGTCGAAGGGGGTCAAATGGGGTTATGAATACAAAAATAAATCGAAACTCATAGAAGGAAAAATCCTGTCACAACAATTTTATGCTGGAAAAATCGATTCCTATCATAATAACAATCTGTGGGAATCACAACATGAGACCGCCCGTCGAAGGGGGTCAAATGGGGTTATGAATACAAAAATAAATCGAAACTCATAGAAGGAAAAATCCTGTCACGACAATTTCATGCCGGAAAAATCGAATTCGATCATAATAATGATCTGTGAAAATCACAACATGAGACCGCCCGTCGAAGGGGGTCAAATGGGGTTATGAATACAAAAATAAATCGAAACTCATAGAAGGAAAAATCCTGTCACGACAATTTCATGCCGGAAAAATCGAATTCGATCATAATAACAATCTGTGAAAATCACAACATGAGACCGCCCGTCGAAGGGGGTCAAATGGGGTTATGAATACAAAAATAAATCGAAACTCATAGAAGGAAAAATCCTGTCACAACAATTTTATGCTGGAAAAATCGATTCCTATCATAATAACAATCTGTGGGAATCACAACATGAGACCGCCCGTCGAAGGGGGTCAAATGGGGTTATGAATACAAAAATAAATCGAAACTCATAGAAGGAAAAATCCTGTCACGACAATTTCATGCCGGAAAAATCGAATTCGATCATAATAATGATCTGTGGAAATCACAACATGAGACCGCCCGTCGAAGGGGGTCAAATGGGGTTATGAATACAAAAATAAATCGAAACTCATAGAAGGAAAAATCCTGTCACGACAATTTCATGCCGGAAAAATCGAATTCGATCATAATAATGATCTGTGGAAATCACAACATGAGACCGCCCGTCGAAGGGGGTCAAATGGGGTTATGAATACAAAAATAAATCGAAACTCATAGAAGGAAAAATCCTGTCACAACAATTTTATGCTGGAAAAATCGATTCCTATCATAATAACAATCTGTGGGAATCATAACATGAGACCGCCCGTCGAAGGGGGTCAAATGGGGTTATGAATACAAAAATAAATCGAAACTCATAGAAGGAAAAATCCTGTCACGACAATTTCATGCCGGAAAAATCGAATTCGATCATAATAATGATCTGTGGAAATCACAACATGAGACCGCCCGTCGAAGGGGGTCAAATGGGGTTATGAATACAAAAATAAATCGAAACTCATAGAAGGAAAAATCCTGTCACGACAATTTCATGCCGGAAAAATCGAATTCAATCATAATAACAATCTGTGGAAATCACAACATGAGACCGCCCGTCGAAGGGGGTCAAATGGGGTTATGAATACAAAAATAAATCGAAACTCATAGAAGGAAAAATCCTGTCACAACAATTTTATGCTGGAAAAATCGATTCCTATCATAATAACAATCTGTGGGAATCATAACATGAGACCGCCCGTCGAAGGAGGTCAAATGGGGTTATGAATGAAAAATAAATCGAAACTCATAGAAGTCACAATAATTCTGCGAAAATCACAAGATGAGATCGGTCGTTCAAATTGGTCAAGTGAAGATATAAATTCAATAATAAATTGAAAATCCTGGAAGGAAAAATCTTGTAAACATATATGCATTACAAAAATTGAATTCAATAATGGTATTATACTGTGAGAAGCAGAACATTATTCCGGGCTTCGAAGGGGGTTACATAGAGACTTGAGAAAAAGAAAAATTCTATCAATAAAATGCAGAGTTAGAAAAACCAAATAAAAATATAAACATGTTATTGAATGCAACAGATGTAGGGTTGTCAAATACTGAAATGAAATGAATCATTGATCAGATATTATTCGAAATTTTTTTTGACAGAAGTCTTGTCTCTTTGATTCGTGAAATAGTAGACCTAATGAGTTCAAAAAAAATTCAGTTTCAAAAACTTTGAATCAATATAATCTACACAGTTCACACATTCCATTTATTGTTTTCTCTGTGATTTTCAATCCATAATTTATATCAAAAATTGTTAAAAGGCATTTTTTATGTATATATCTCAGACAAGTTCTACACTTGAATGAAAACTGTATGTCGCTAACGATTTGTCCACAGAAAAGACAGATATTGTGCATTTGTTTACTGTTTTTCAGTAGAAGCAGTTTCAGATCATTGCGGAATACTGAAGCATCAAAATATTCTAATAAACTTTTTTGCTTCGCAATTTTCATGAAAAAATATATGACATATACACCACAATTGAAGCTGTCCTTTTGTATCACATGTACCAATGTATTATAAGTCCAATTTTGACTTTCTAGTTGTTTTAATCTAAGAAAATATTTAAATCGTTCTAACAATTCGTCTCCAAGTAATATTTCCTTTCCCAACGGATCTATGACAGTTATTAATTTTTCGGAAAAAGATACTTTCAATAAAATAAAGTGTTGGTGATTCGCAACTGGAAATATAACTGTATTTTTATGAAAATTTACAGAGTCTAAAAATTTTTTTGTCAGTACTTCTTCACCAAAAATTATTGACGATTTGGCTACTGAAATTATCTGGTATCTCTGTTCCGAATTAAAAATATGCAAACAATGATCCACTATGAAACTACTTAGCCATTTTCTTCCGTTAAGAGTTAAATAGTCTTCTACTAATATCTCTTTTATTGAAAAATCAATTTTCGAAATAGATGTTACTATGTAGCCACGATTGTCGCCAAGTTGTTTATAATAATTTATATCGGATACAAGTCCGTTTTCCAAAAAACTAACTGGTTTCGTGGTAGTCCATTTTTTCTCGGTGGGTAATAAATTCCTTTCCGGCAATACCAGTTGAGGTAACATATGAAAATAATAAAAATCCTTCAACTTTAAAAACATCATTTCCCAGAAGTGTGTTGATCTATAAACTCTCACGATTTTTATTTTAGTGAAAGTGAAGATTACCAAATCACACCATGATCTATCTGTTATTTCCAGAAGACCTTGAATTTGATAGTGGTAGTTATGCTCAGACTTTATAGATGAATTATTTTCCAAAAAATCAAATTTATGGATATAAGGGTCAACATTTCGCGAATTATAGGGACACTTCACTTCTATAATACCATCTGTATCAATAAGCCCGTCTGGAGAACCAGCTATGAACGGATATTTTCTATGGATAATGAGTCCAGATGGTAGATATGTCGAGTTGGTCTCTTTTATATAGAGAGCAATTGCCTTTTGTTCATATTCAATGCCGTGTTTTGTTGCCGCTGTATTTATTTGTTTTCCAGATTTTATGTCTGATATCATATTTGGGTATGATAATATATTTCTAAGTTTGCAAATTCGACCGAAATTGGAAGCGGTTAACCGTATTTTTCGTTCTTCAAACCATTGTGGACATAATCTCTGAGTTCGTGTCATTTTTTCCAGTTGTTTCATCTGAACTTCCGACAAAGATAGGTTTCTCAAAAATTTTTCACACTTTGTATACAAATTTTCAGGAATATTTTCTTCTTTATTAAATGAAATATTGAGCTCACATATTTTACATATAAAATTTATTGAAGAATATGACCGGTCTCCTTCTGAGTTATCACATAATTGATGAATCCAACGCTCACATTGATCGCATTTCACCCAAGAAGTTTTTTCCTCAAGCATTCCGTGGCCGCAGTATGCACACTGAGCTAATTCTTGATCATCTTCCGGAAATAATACACTCTGTTCATTACTTTGACTACTAGTCTGATTTCTTAAAAATCTAGCATCAAAGTGAGTAGTACTACTTTTTTTAGATTTGCGCATCCAACTCTCTCGAGATCCTTTCTCTTGAGCCCAATCCTTGTATTTTGTTAATCGAGACTTTTCAATTCCTAAATCGCATTCAATTTTCAATGATAAAATGTCCTCTCTCAACTTCCTAATGAATTGCGAGCACTTTAAATTTTTTCGAGATTCGAGTTTGTTATACTTCAGTGTCCCAAAATAATTTTCCACAATTGAATTACTGACTGATTTCCTATCAAACAATAATAATCCGCTCCATAAAGGACAAAATGGCAAATATTTGGTGATAATTATATTGAAAAATTCTTTATTATAATATATGTTTTTCTCTTTAAATAGTGTTTCTTCGACAATAATTGTTTCGATTTTTTTCAAAAATCTAATATAAAAAGGACTGGAACTGTAAATACTTTCATTTTTATTTTCTTTTTCGGTATATTCAGTATTTACTCTAAAGCCGTCGTCTTTTAATGTCTCTTGAAATGTTTCTACTGCGTATTCAACTTTTTCTCTAGCCAGTTGTGTCAGTTTCCTAAGAGCACATTCCGTTTTTTCGTTGCGGTATTCATAATTCAAAAGTATGAAAATATTTTCGACGAATGTGTCAAATTTATCAATTTCTTTGATTAAAATGGCAGATGCGATAATATCTTTTAAAATATATCTTTGGTCTATATTTATGCATAGGTCATTCACATCCTTGGAAACCATTTTCATGAAATGAGCACAGCATAGGTAGATTCCCACCAAGCAATGATTTTCCAGACTGGTGAAACCTTTTTCTATTAACACATAGCATTTATGTAGATACTCTTTCAAAGTACATCTGTTGAATGCTTTACAAATTGCATGTATATTAGCGAATGAAAAGTCTGTTACAACACCTGAAAATGCTGGCCAGTACCTGTTGTCTTCGCAAAAATATCTAAAGTCATTCAACAATTTGAAAATAGAATTTGAATCGTGTGTCGAAGAAATCATAGAAAATATGGGATATATTCTTTTAGGTTTCTCAATCTTGATTACCGCTGTATACAAATAAACCGTTTTAGAATTTGATGTTGGTTTCCTTACGACTCCCCCTGTTGCATCAAAATAAATGATTCCTAACGATTTTTTATTCTGTGCTTTTAAAACACTCAACTGTTCAACGCTATAAATTTTTACGCTGAACGGGAGACATATCTCTTTAATATACTCTGGGTGATCATTCTGCATTAATATTAAATCAAAGAGATCGTCTTTGTCACGATCCAAATGTGCCATTGCTTGGGACCTTATCTTCCTCAAGGTTGAATCAGATTTGATTTGTTGCAGATTTTTACCTTTATTTAAAATATTTTCGTTAGCTTTCAGAAAGGTTTTTTTTTTGTAAGAGAATGACTTTTCATTCAATAATCTCTTCTTTATCAATCGTCTTTCCACCCCTTTCACGTGATTGGTTAAATGAAATGGATGGTTGTAATTTGAAGATGTACTAAACACTTGAACAGTTCTATCAATAATATTCAATCTGAATTTTTTACATCCATAATTATTATGTTTACAAATACCATATACGTTAATGATATTATTTTTCTTGAGATATTTAATGTATTTGAACGCTATAATGCAAACATTGTTCACATATTTAGCAATTCGATTTCGAAATACATATGGATAATATTTTACATCTAATCTTCCATCGGTAAATATCTTTCTCCAGATTTTTTCCTCAACCACAAATACTCCTTCTAGAAAATTGCAGCTTTTATAAGCCGTTTTAACCGATTTCCCGATGATATTAATTGAACTTATGGGTAAAATTTCAGAGCAGTTCCTGGGACTGGATAAATTCAATAGTTCTTCTGGAATTTCAAAATTATCCGGTGAAACGTTTTTATGATTTCCATCTATAGCTTTTGCTCCGGGCATTACCTCGGTACAATTCTCTGAACTTCCCGAGTTTTCCATTTCTGAACGCTGACTCTGTTGAACAATGTCACAGTTTGTAATCGGTACCTTGATTTCCCCTTCGACGGTACAATCTACTGAATATTTCAGTTCTTTCTTTGGAGTAGAACAGTATTCAATCGAAACATCATTAAACTGATTATCGTCCATTATATTACAATTACCGCAATTTTCATCCAAAATTCTTTTTTTTAATATTTTCCACATGTAATTAATTCTTTTTCTATTTTTAATCGAATTTTTCATACCAAATTTTTTACATAGTATAGCGTAAACAGAAACATCACTTCGATATGAACTACACAATTCAACTGGATCAATGTTCATTGAAAATAGCATTTTCTTCAAATTATCTTCATTCAAGGTACTACAAACTTTCGTGGTGGGAACATGAGAATTCATAAAATTCCTCATAAAATAATTTCTGAAATTGTTATTATCATTTACAATTCTCTGAATTCGACTACAAACGCCAAATGATGTTCCTTTCAGAGAATCAGCAATTTCTCGACAAATATCTTTTTCAACTATATTTAGGTTATATGAAGGAATTTTGTCTTTTAAGGCTATTGATATAGCTTCGAAAGCCTTTTCAACGGGAAGGTAACGTTTCTTCATAATAAAAGAGTAAAGAACCAACAATTAAAATTTGAAACACAGAAAATAAAATCTAGTAAAACAGCGTGAACAAGAATAAATTCAAATACAATCCAACAAAGCTCTCTAAGGCAAACGCACGGCAAGTATCATAAGTTGATCGCTGGTAGAAAGCCAATAAAATTTGCGTTCGGTTAACGCGATATAAGGTAGGACGCGTATCTCATGGGACTAGAAATAGTGCCAATATCTCACTTAATTCACATGATAGACAAATAATTCTGAGAATGAAACTTGTTTTAAATTTTCTTCTCTCCAATTTTTATTTGAAACATTTTTTCCTAAATACCTCTTTTCTTGTAATAGTACAATACAATATCATTTATATCCCCATTTCATCCCCTTCGACGGCCTGTCTCATCTTGTGATTCTCACAGATGATTATTATGATCGAATTCAATTTTTTCTACGTGAAATTATTGTGACAGGATTTTTCCTTCTATGAGTTTCGATTTATTTTTGTATTCATAACCCCATTTGACCCCCTTCGACGGGCGGTCTCATATTGTGATTTCCACAGATTGTTATTATGATCGAAATGGATTTTTCCAGCATGGAATTGTTGTGACAGGATGTTTCCTTCTATGAGTTTCGATTTATTTTTGTATTCATAACCCCATTTGTCCCCCTTCGACGGGCGGTCTCATGTTGTGATTTCCACAGATTGTTATCATGATCGAATTGGATTTTTTCAGCATGAAATTGTTGTGACAGGATTTTTCCTTCTATGAGTTTCGATTTATTTTTGTATTCATAACCTCATTTGACCCCCTTCGATGGGCGGTCTCATGTTGTAATTTCCACAGATTGTTATTATGATCGGATTCGGTTTTTCCAGTATGAAATTGTCGTGACAGGATTTTTCCTTCTATGAGTTTCGATTTATTTTTGTATTCATAACCCCATTTGACCCCCTTCGACGGGCGGTCTCATGTTGTGATTTTCACAGATTGTTACTATCATCGAAATGGATTTTTCCAGCATAAAATTGTTGTGACAGGATTTTTCCTTCTATGAGTTTCGATTTATTTTTGTATTCATAACCCCATTTGACCCCCTTCGACGGGCGGTCTCATATTGTGATTTTCACAGATTGTTATTATGATAGGAATCGATTTTTCCAGCATGAAATTGTTGTGACAGGATTTTTCCTTCTATGAGTTTCGATTTATTTTTGTATTCATAACCCCATTTGACCCCCTTCGACGGGCGGTCTCATGTTGTGATTTCCACAGATTGTTACTATGATCGAATTGGATTTTTCCAGCATGAAATTGTTGTGACAGGATTTTTCCTTCTATGAGTTTCGATTTATTTTTGTATTCATAACCCCATGTGACCCCCTTCGACGGGCGGTCTCATGTTGTGATTTTCACAGATTGTTATTATGATCGAATTGGATTTTTTCAGCATGAAATTGTTGTGACAGGATTTTTCCTTCTATGAGTTTCGATTTATTTTTGTATTCATAACCCCATTTGACCCCCTTCGACGGGCGGTCTCATGTTGTGATTTTCACAGATTGTTATTATGATCGAATTGGATTTTTCCAGCATGAAATTGTTGTGACAGGATTTTTCCTTCTATGAGTTTCGATTTATTTTTGTATTCATAACCCCATTTGACCCCCTTCGACGGGCGGTCTCATATTGTGATTTTCACAGATTGTTATTATGATAGGAATCGATTTTTCCAGCATGAAATTGTTGTGACAGGATTTTTCCTTCTATGAGTTTCGATTTATTTTTGTATTCATAACCCCATGTGACCCCCTTCGACGGGCGGTCTCATGTTGTGATTTTCACAGATTGTTATTATGATCGAATTGGATTTTTTCAGCATGAAATTGTTGTGACAGGATTTTTCCTTCTATGAGTTTCGATTTATTTTTGTATTCATAACCCCATTTGACCCCCTTCGACGGGCGGTCTCATATTGTGATTTTCACAGATTGTTATTATGATAGGAATCGATTTTTCCAGCATGAAATTGTTGTGACAGGATTTTTCCTTCTATGAGTTTCGATTTATTTTTGTATTCATAACCCCATTTGACCCCCTTCGACGGGCGGTCTCATGTTGTGATTTCCACAGATTGTTACTATGATCGAATTGGATTTTTCCAGCATGAAATTGTTGTGACAGGATTTTTCCTTCTATGAGTTTCGATTTATTTTTGTATTCATAACCCCATGTGACCCCCTTCGACGGGCGGTCTCATGTTGTGATTTTCACAGATTGTTATTATGATCGAATTGGATTTTTTCAGCATGAAATTGTTGTGACAGGATTTTTCCTTCTATGAGTTTCGATTTATTTTTGTATTCATAACCCCATTTGACCCCCTTCGACGGGCGGTCTCATGTTGTGATTTTCACAGATTGTTATTATGATCGAATTGGATTTTTCCAGCATGAAATTGTTGTGACAGGATTTTTCCTTCTATGAGTTTCGATTTATTTTTGTATTCATAACCCCATTTGACCCCCTTCGACGGGCGGTCTCATGTTGTGATTTCCACAGATTGTTATTATGATCGGATTCGGTTTTTCCAGTATGAAATTGTCGTGATAGGATTTTTCCTTCTATGAGTTTCGATTTATTTTTGTATTCATAACCTCATTTGACCCCCTTCGACGGGCGGTCTCATGTTGTGATTTCCACAGATTGTTATTATGATCGGATTTGGTTTTTCCAGTATGAAATTGTCGTGACAGGATTTTTCCTTCTATGAGTTTCGATTTATTTTTGTATTCATAACCCCATTTGACCCCCTTCGACGGGCGGTCTCATGTTGTGATTTCCACAGATTGTTATTATGATCGAATTGGATTTTTTCAGCATGAAATTGTCGTGACAGGATTTTTCCTTCTATGAGTTTCGATTTATTTTTGTATTCATAACCCCATTTGACCCCCTTCGACGGGCGGTCTCATATTGTGATTTCCACAGATTGTTATTATGATCGGATTCGGTTTTTCCAGTATGAAATTGTCGTGATAGGATTTTTCCTTCTATGAGTTTCGATTTATTTTTGTATTCATAACCCCATTCTACCCCCTTCGACGGGCGGTCTCATGTTGTGATTTCCACAGATTGTTATTATGATTGAATTCGATTTTTTCAATATGAAATTATTTTGACAGGATATTTTCTTCCATGAGTTTCAAATTATTTTTGTATTTGTATCCCTGGGCGGTTTTGCTTCTCACAGTTACATACATACATAGTTAAAAAAACTTGTACTCTAATCGAAGAGTCCAAGACCCATATCATCGTCAGACTCTTCAGGTTCTTCTTCCTTCTTCTTTTCCTCCTTGGCAGGCTCAGCAGCAGCAGCTGCCGCAGCTGGAGCTGCAGCACCTCCTGCCGAGGGTGCACTTCCTACTCCAGACCCAATGTTGGTGATCAGTTCCCTGACGTTGATTCCTTCTAGAGCTTTCGCAAAAAGACCAGGCCAGTATGGTTCTACGTCAACATTGGCTGCTTTGAGGATGGTCTGGATTTTCTCACCAGTTACGGCAATATCATCATCAACCAGAATTAGGGCTGAGTAGACACAAGCAAGTTCGGCGTTGGAAGTCATTTTTCTAATTAGTGCAAGTCGCCGTTTGGCCTTAGCTCAATGAGAACAAGCACACGTTTCAACTGATTGAAGGAAAAGTATAATATCATTTTCAAAATCGATGTTTCTAACATAAAATTATGGTGAAAGGATTTTTCCTTTTATGACTTTCGATTCAGTTTTTTGAATTTTATCCCCATTTGACAGGCTTTTTTCTTCTAGGAGTTTCGATTACTTTTTATAGGTATGTCTCCATGTGACCCCCTTCAATTATTTCACTATTTGAGCCCTTCTAACTGCTGGTCTCATCTACTACGTCTGATAACAAAACATGTTTTCAGTGATAGATAATTTCTTACAAATGTACTCATCCCCTATTTATAATTTTTTTTCATTCTGCTTTTTTAGTAGGCACATTCGAAAGAGTTGCCCGAGGTGTTCGTTCAGCGATAATAATAGAGCTCCTAATCATTTTTCATCTTTTTAATGTTTATTTCTCAGTAATAATTTTTCGACGTACGTCTATGTGCGCTCGGGTGTTTTCGGGATTTTGGCTGCTACCTTTTAGCTGCCAAGTTCACACCGGTGAGAACGAACAGGAAAGAATTAACGGATTTCACATGTCCTTTTCTATGAAGAGAGTCAATAGGAATCACCTTGGAATTCGGAATAACAACACAATCTGTTCAAATTTCTACGAATAATTTATTAAAAAATCGAAAATTAGAATGTATTCTCCATGGCAATGCCGCTACTTCGACGAGGTAAAACTCGAGGTTGAAATTCATGTGTGTATACTTGAACAAGGTCACATGCATCGATTTGCCGAAATGAAATGTTTATGTCAAACTGACCTTAGTTGAAATTTGTATACTGTTTATTTTAGCAAAGGTCGTCCAAATTAATTTTTATTCATATACAGGGTGTGCACATTGTTCAAACTGCAGTGCGTTCGTTAAAAGTTCTGAGATCTCAGCAGGGCATTCGACTGTGTTGATCATAATATCCGCCTGAGTAAGCAATACAGTTATGGTATAAGGGGTATACCATTGGGATGGGTAACGGATTATCTTAATCACAGAAAATTAACAATGTAACTTCCAGCATGGCCCTCTACGAATTAGGAGTACCTCAAGGGTCGATATTGGGACCTTTATTGTTTGTATTGTACATAAATGATTTGGAGTATGCAACGCCCGGAACATTCATAACAATGTATGCAGATTATACGTCGATTATAATCTCTGACAAATCAGATTCATTTGTTTGAAGATGGTTGACAATGTTTCGTGGGGTATTTCATCAGTTCAGACTTCCATTGTCTAATATAATGTAAATTGATTTGATAACCCTGAAAAAAAACGAAAAATCAAAAAGGATTTTTTGTTGATAATATTTTAAATTTTTTCAGCTTTTATTAATATTTCAATTCTTGTTTGTTTGGTTGTTGTTGTATGTTGTAATTTCAGTTTTTGTTTAATAAAACTATTATTTTCAGTTAATCTTTTTAATTTTTCGATTTTTTTCAGGGCTATCAAATCAATTTATATTATATTAGACCAGGGGTCTCCAAACTTTAAAGCCTTCGGACCATAATGATATTTTCAGTTTGTTCCAAGGGCCAATTTCTGCCCTTAACTATATTTCTAGACTAGGATAGTCGCAAAGTGCGTGACCTAAGCAAACTTACGCTTTTTTTGCATTTCAATTATTATTGTGTATTGTGACACTTGACGACATCTAGTGGCGAGTAGTGGTACTATGTACTATCTTTTTCCAGCTACCCGCTACGTGGCATTAGGCGTAATTAAATATTTGGAATTACTGCGTTGTTTCGAGAAAGTTCTGGTTCTAGCTAGTGTATTCCGATCACCTCGAGATGGCAGTAACAATTGCATATAAAAAGGCTAGCGGCGCAACTGCGAGTTAGTCTGCGTAGGAAAGGCGAAGGAAGCGAAACTGTCTATTGTGAAATAAAGTAACACCCGTCAATAAAAGTATTTTGATTGGACTTATTGTTTTTATGTGTGATTTTTTAGTATGGAAAAGAAGCGAAAAATCGACAGTGAATGCAGAACGTTCCAAGAAAAATGGAACTTTCAGTATTTTGTGATTGAGTCCAGTAATAAGGCGCTATGTTTAATTTGTAATGAAACCATAGCTGTTCTCAAAGGCTATAACATTAAACGACACTATGAATTGAAACATCTTCAAAGTCACTCCAAGTATACAGGAAGTTTGCGGAAGGAAAAATTTGAAGCTTTGAAACGCGGATTTACCGAAAAGGTAAATTTATTTAAAAGTGTCAGTTTGTCAGCAAACACCGTGGCTCGGAGGGTGCAAGACATCGCAGAAAATATATCACCTCAACTGTCTGACAAAAATGGACATCATGAGTGGTTTTCTCTAGCATTGGATGAGTCAACGGATGTGTCAGATACTACTCAGGTGTTGATTTTTATTCGCGGAGTAGATAAAAGCTATGAAGTGTATGAAGAACTTCTTGATATTGATAGTATTCACGGCACGACAACTGGGGCAGATATTTTTAAGGGAGTTGAAAATGCCATTAATAAAAAGAATCATAAGCTAACCTAAATAATGTACAACAAAGTGGGGAAACCTGTAAGAAATCAAATTCTTGTATAGGTTGAGAAGATGCAGGGTGATATGTATAAATAGTAGATATGATACATAAGCATTATTCCAAGTATCTAGAAGTGATGCGTGAAAATAAATTTAAAAAAATACATTAAAAATACAAGAAAAACGTACACTTGAGGTAAAAATGAAAAATATAACTAGTGTTTTATAGAGTAATTTTCACATATTAACACATGCGTGGACAGAGCAATATATCTCAGAAAATATATATATATATATATATATATATATATATATATATATATATATATATATATATATATATATCATGGAATGGGTTTATAATAAGAAGAGAAGAATTTTTTTGTTATTGAGAAATTAAATACTGAACGTTTTATTTAAAAAAAAAACAGAAAATTTGCTGTCGTTCATGTTAATTAGGAAATCAACAACAAATAATATCAGTGGAAACAAAATCAACGGATAAACTGTTCAAAGTGACCTCTACCTAGTTTCATACAATATTACAGTCTACTCTCCTGGTGGATAGTCTGCTTGATGCCCTCGACAGAAGAAACGTTGATCTGCAAGCGTAGGCAGATGACCTTGTCATCCTAGCAAGGTCCACGACGGGAAGGGTAGCTTGTAATATCCTCCAAAGCGCGTTGGACGTTGTTCACAGTTGGTGCCTGAGGGAGCAGAAGTCTGTCAACCCCAGCAAAACTGTGTTAATCCTCTTCACCAAGAGAAGGAAATTGGACGATCTAACGCCACCTTCCCTCAATGGTGTGGTCATTCCATTTGGAACGAAGGTGAAATATCTTGGCGTTGTCCTTGATAAAAGACTCACCTGGAACGCTCACTTGTAAAAAGTTTTACACAAAGCCAGACTGTCTCTATGGACATGTCGAAGGATTTGAGGTAAAACTTGGGGTTTAGGTCCCAAACAAATCTATTGGATTTATGTGATGATTGTCAGACTAATGATCACTTATGGTGTAATTGCTTGGTGGCCGAAGGCTTTACAGAAAACGGCCCAAGCGAAGCTCTCTGGCTCACAGAGACAGGCATGTCTGGCTATCATTGGTGCCATCAGTACCACACCGTCAGCGGCCATGGAGATCCTTCTAGATCTACCTCCTCTCCACATTTTTCAGGAAAGAGAGGCTAGATAGACTGTATACAGACTTGCGCTGCACATTGCCAATTGCACAAATCAATTCAATGCAGAGTGCAACAGACTGTTGGTTGACATTGGAAGTCACAGCATTCTGGAAATAACATCTGACTTTATGCCTCCAACTGTCAACTACGAACTGCCTTATAAAGTACTATTCCCGAGTAGAGAGGACTGGATCCTGCGGGAGAAGGAAATATTAAGAGCAGATAGTTGTTGGTTAACAGATGGTCAAAAACACCTTTCGGTTCTGGTGCAGGTGTTTTCAGTCTCATACCCAGGACAGAGTTATCTACCTGCCTAGAAACATATGCGACTGTATTTCAAGCTGAAATTTACGCTATTGAATTGTGTGCAAAGAGATTGGATAAATCCAACATCACCTCACAAGTCAATAAAAATATTCTCGGACAGTCAACGTCTAAATTGGTAGCAAACTGCCAAAAAAGACTCTCCTCGATAGGAAGACTAAACAGATTGTCTCTGGTCTGGATTCCTGGCCATACTAGCCTGGAAGGCAATGCAGCTGCTGACTCTCTTGCAAAGGAGGGTGCTGCAAGCGGCTTTACTGGACCAGAACCTGTCATTGGAATCGCTTTGGGCTTTGCCAAACAAACACTGAACACCTGGATGGCAAGAAGATTTATGGACTTATGGCAGAATCTTCCAGGATTGGCTCACTCCAAGGCGTGTATTCACCCTTCGAAGCTTGATTCCAAACAGTTGTTGAACTACAGTAGGGATGAACTACGATGTCTAACAAGCCTTCTTACAGGTCACTGTCATTTGAATCATCATATGCAGAGACTTGGACTGTCGGAAGACAGTTTGTGTCGCCTCTGCCTGGAAAATGATGAAACTGCAGAGCATATACTTTATGCCTGCCCCGCAGGGGTCAGAATCAGGTTCTTTGAGTTCGGCAGATCCGTACTCTCACTATCAGACCTGAAAGACCACTTACCATACAAACTAATCGGCTTCGTTAAGAAGCTGGGTTTATACACCTATTCACACTCGGACATAGTGTGAATAGGTGTGAGCCACAATAAACCCTTATGGGTTGCGGTGGAGGGTCGAATAGACCCACTCACTTTAGACCTACCCACCTACCCACTCTCGAAAGCGTTCCGTACTTTATTCGAGATATCTGGAGTCAGCGATCGGCATTCCCGGACAATTCTCTGTCGCAGGTCTTCTAGGTTTGTAGGCTTAGTAGAGTACACTTTCGACTTCAGTCGACTTCAGGTTTCCCCACAGAAAGAAGTCCATCGGTGTGAGATCAGGTGATCTAGCTGGCCACTCCACTAGACCCCTTTTGCCGATCCAATGCATTGGAGAACGTACGTCCAAAAACTATCTCACCCGAACATCAAATTGTGGGGGTGCACCATCCTGCTGGAGTGTTATTTCATTTTCTACTGAATTGTCATCATTTTCTAAAATTTATGTAATCATAGGATCTACACAGTCTTGTAAAAGATTTAAGTATGTGTCTCCATTGAGATAACCTTTGATGAAGAATGGTCCAAACAAGAATGCCGGCCCAGACATTCCATTTTTGTGGAGTTTGTGAATGTGTTTCCATCACCAAATGAGGATTCACATCACTCCAGTAACGACAGTTATGTCTATTCACTTCACCATTCAACATGAAAAAAATTTCTTCGTCTGTAAAACATGTATTCTATAATAGGTTGGGGTTATTGGTCAATTTCTCGCTGAATACTTCACAAAACTGAAGTCGACGATCAGGATCATCATTGTTTAATTCCTGAACTGGCCTTATTTTGATAGGATAGAATTTGTAGGCTTTCAAAATCCGAAAAACACTAGTAGCTGATACACCTGACGCTCCATTTGCATGTCCTTTAACTGCAACTTCAACTCCGTTATTTCTGACAGGACGGGATATTTCATGTATTCTGTTGTAAACAGAGCAAGAAGTTCGCAACTTCTCCATTAACTGTTGAACGTATTGATAGTTCACGTTGTGGTCTGGATAATTCGTATTATAACTTTTTGCAGCAGCTTTAGCACATTCATTATTTCGATAATAGGTTGCAACAATTTCTATTCTCTCTTCAGTAGAAGGAAGCATCTAATGGCATCGTCTAAAATCATCGAATAATTGTGCCAATTCCCTTCTTCCGAAATGAAATTGTAGGGTATGTCTTTGTTCAAATACAAGACTTTACAGTTTGTAATCGCCGAAAAATATTAAAATGAAAACAAAAAGACAGAATATTCGATACACACTGGTGACATAATAAATGTGATAATCTTCCGTCTTTGGAATGCGCCTAATAATAATGTAATAAAACCCATCGGATACCCACAAAGCGTTGTATCGAGGTCATCAAAACAACTGCGTTTCAACTGGCACAGATTCCGCTCGGATGTCACATGTTTTGTTGACCTAAACCTACCTACTACGATTGTATTCCAAATTCCGAAATCAAACAAGAGTTTCCATTATTTACATCCTCTCGTAGTTGAAACCGAAACTGCAAGTGAGATGAACAATTGCTTGTGCTACTTTAATTCAGGTTACGTATCCGTGGTGAATGTTGTTGAAGTTGCGAAACAGCGCGCAACCTGTCTTGAGGTCGATTATGTAGTTACCTTTCTCTTGCACCACGCTCGAATAAAAGTTTTTGTAGATTCCGTTTCGAATTTATTCAGGTATTTGAGGTGAAACAACTACTTTCCGAGCTAGTACCGGCGACATTATGGTAATCTGACGAATACTGACCTTTTTGTCACCGTTAAAGCCGAGGTCA
This sequence comes from Leptinotarsa decemlineata, assembly GCF_025532065.1. Taxonomy (NCBI): domain Eukaryota; kingdom Metazoa; phylum Arthropoda; class Insecta; order Coleoptera; family Chrysomelidae; genus Leptinotarsa; species Leptinotarsa decemlineata. Next base: position 2,903,010 of record NW_027412728.1, read on the forward strand.
CTTCTAGAAGAGAAATAAATGACCCACAATAAATTTTAATGGGATCTATTTAGTTGGAAATGTTTCTTTTTCTACGGGATCTTGATATATTAATAGTAATAATAGTGTGTCTTTATTCTGTCAATCTAGGATACATATAGATTTGTTTACATTTGGAACATTAATGATCCTAGGGCTGACGTCAAAGGCGAACTTCAAATCAATAATTCAAAATTACTGATTTGTTTAACCACTTAACCTCACACAAGCTCAACATTATGGAATATGCCTAAAATACAGAATTTGAAAAAAAAACAATAACAACTTAGAGATCTGAAATGTATTATTTGGTTTATTGGTTCTACAAAACATTCTTATAGTAGTAATCAAAACTGATCACATTAATTTTTTTTGTTTTCGTTTGGAATATCGGTGTACACGTAGCCAATTTGGTAACTGAAGGATGGTGAATTGGTGGTGTTAAAATATCTTTGAATCGAATTGATTGTACGAACATCGGTTCGAAATTAAATTTTTTCATATAAGTAAATCGAAATTTTAGTTATGATTATTCTGTGAAAGCAGGGACCGTACACTGAATCACAATTGCAATTCGCAAATTGAACATTATCGAGACTTTTTTTCTAAAGTGAACAAAAAAATCGTAAATTTGTTTAATATACTTCATGGGACAAGTCGGAATAATGGGAATCGATGAAGGTTTCAAAAATGATGAAGAATGGTGGATTTACGCGAGACGCATATTATGGAGCCCATTATTATGATATTAAAAAATCGGTTCACTTTTAGAGATTTACAGAAAAAACGAAATATTTGATTTTGATTTTTACTTAGGATCTGATTTACTGCACTTTGTCATTGCAACTAATTGTAGAAATATGAATCCTAATTATTTTATATTCATTTTTTGCATATTATTGACTTATTGTTCAATTCATTTCATCATTCATTTTCTTTTCAGATGACAACAATTTGTTTATTTCACAAAATGTCGTCTTTATATTTTTGAATTTATCATTGTTTATATGCACCTTCATTCTGAATTTCTTACCCTAGAGACAATTGGCGTCAATGGGAAATGTTCCTAAATTTGGTTTATTACAGCAAATGCAAGTTTGAACAGAATAAAGTTGAGTTTAATTGATGAGTTTTTCAAATTCACTTCGAAAAGTATTCAAATTGATATTTCAAATGTTGGGTTTTGATTTTTAAATGGATTTGTTTCTAATTCACATATTGTCAACAGTGCCTATATCAAGTTGAAATAATTTATACGTACCTAAATCAACAATTAGGCCAAAATATAAATTATAGTTCAATACCACCTCCACTAGCCACATAAACAACAGTTGTTTTGTTAATAGAGGAAGATAGGTTAGGTGCACAAAATGTAATATGTCACAGAATGTCTTGGAACTAGGAACATAAGTAAACAGAACAGCACGCCTCTGAAATACTGTCATCTTTGTTTGTCTCATACAGGTAACAGATTCATTGTCCTTTATTAGCTATAACCGATGTTGCCAAATGGTGAAATAGAAACGAATCCATTTAAATGTTGAATGCATTATTTCATTCCTCTTTTTTAAGTGTTTAAATAATTTTTTAAAGAAAAAGGTTGAAATGATAAGTTTAAAATGCGTTGCTTTAGAGCTCTTTTATGAAAACCACTTGATTTTCGTCAGGAGGAACATTCCCCATTGAGTGGCGCCGTGTACAATGATTTCGTTGTCACCCGGTATACAATGAATATATATATATTTACGTACCTACCAGCTATTATATATCAAAAATAGAATTATGCAAAAATAAGATAAATACTAAATATTCTGGCAATATCTTGAATTTATTGGAGCCTCTGGAGTTATGCTGCAGGTTTTTCCGGGTTTTCCTGCAGCTGAAAAAGCAAATGCGCCACTGGAATCAGTCAAGTCGCCCCGGAGCGTCAATTAATTTTTGTTGTTGTATCATAATTTGTATTACCGTGTCGAGAATCACACGTTAAAAAGTAAGACCTCGTTAATCCTTAGCTCGCACAAGTTTCGACTTCTGAGGGTTGTCGGTTGCGACAGCTGGTTAACGGAAAATCATGTTTCCACGAGATTAAATTTTGATATACATTCTTCATTGAAGAATTAAATTACAGAACTTTGTACCTTTCCTAATTGAATAACAATTTGAAGTATACCTAAATATTCAGAAATTTTATATTTCACCTCTTTAGATATGCATAGTTTGGTTGAGGCCTATTTATCAAAAGCTTAACTTGGAAGTCCCAACTAATCTCTTGTAAGTGTTAGATATTTATAATTTGTGCAAGTTCCAATGAGTCATAAAACTAATCAGTAATATGTTGGAAATTAAAAAGCCATTAAACATTCATTTCCTGAGTACTGAAAAATGTTTACTTAACGCGATTGAACTTATCGCAAGACTATCTCTCAGGTTATGAACAGAGGAATTTAAAAATTACTAGCCTATCACTGAGCATTTTTATCACTTTATAGTCTAGGTCACAAGATCCTTTCTTTGGAACTTCTGTTCAAGTGTACCGAAAATTATGATCCAGGGCTTATTCTATTCGGAATGACCTCTAGCAACTATTAGAAAAAGTTAAAGGGGGGCTCGAAAAAATTGCAAAAGTTATAAACAATTTAGTAAAAAAAGGGGGGTTTGGTTTTTTGTTCGCAAATATTTCGGAAAATATTAAAGATATCCAAACTTTGAAGAAAAATCCATAAAGAGGAAATTTCCTAAAAAAAAGTCCCACTTCCCGGAACTCTATCACCAATATTTATAATTTTAATTTAGAGGTGAAAATAGCTCTAAAAGCAGGCAATGCTCGTTCTCCATGCGCTGGCCAATACGGACCTTTGAACAATAAAAATTATTTAAGCCCATTAAATATCATTATTGAGAAGAAAATTCGCATACCTTCTAGACACTTGAATAAACGAAAATCCATGAAAAAAAAATTTCCGTGATTATTTTGTTAGATATACTTTAGTTAATTAACTGATTTTTACAAGTTTTAAATTTATATAAAAACCCTGATAATTTTAAAACTAAAAAACTCAAATTTTGTTAACTTCTTGGAGGTTTTTTTGAAAGACTTCAAAGAAGATTTCTGTTCAAAAAATTAAAAAGATTTGATTTTCCATTTTGTTATTGATAATCAAAGATGTTAAAAAGTGAAAAATTCAATTAAAGCAATGAAAAATATTTTTTTAATATTCAAATTTATTCGTATTCTTATTGTTTAAAGTGACATAAAAATCATTTGTCATAATTTTTAGCTCTATTTGTTTGAAAAATTGTTGTGAATAAATGTATTGTTTATAATATATTTGAAAATTTTGGAGGAATGTTTTTAAGTGAATATTATGATTTTTAAAAACAAAATCGTTTCTTAAAAAATTGTTTTGCTCAAAAACGCATTTGTTGAATTACACATTTTTTCCTACTAAATATGAATATCACGGGACAATTTTTTTAAATCATAATTTCTGTTTCTCTTTGATATTCTGAATTTGTTCAAAATTATATTTCATTCATTTATTTAATAAACAATTTATTTTAAACAAATTAGTTTTTACGATATATATTTTTTTAAATATTACCAATAAAACAAAAACAACCATGTCACTTTGTGTCTAAAAAAAATATTCAAAATTTGTAAAAAATAAAGAATTTTTTTTACACAAAAAGTGACACATGGTTGTTTTTGTTGTAGTATAAAAAATATATATATATATATATATATATATATATATATATATATATATATATATATATATATATTGTTCAAAACAAATTATTCAATAAATAAATAAATAAAATATAAATAGAAAAAAAACTTTTGCAATTTTTTCGAGACCCTCTTGAAATTTTTCAAAAAGTCATCTCGAATCAAATTAGCCCTGGATCATAATTTTCAGTGCGCCCTTGGACAGAAGTTCCATAAAAAGGATCTTGTGACCCAGACTAAAAAGTAGATATTTACAAACTCGCTAATAAAATGTGACATGCGTTAAATTGTCAGCTTTAACAGTTTACATCTGAAAAACAAATCCATTTGAGTAAAAAAAATTCTTGTTTCTATAACGTATAGTTTAAAATTTCATTTAACCTCCAGATCGACAGTTTATTATTTATATTGCCTGCACAATACAGTACTTAGCTAAAGACATAATAACCATACGAAGAGTTATAAAGACTTGTGGTAACATTTGAAAACAGTGTATGGAGAAATAAGTTTTTCAAATTTTTCTCCATTGGGAGGAAGATGCTTCAATTTTTGATAGTGAACTGAGTGCCGCGACGATTTTCATGATAATTCAGAAATTAACGATAAATCCCTTTGTTCGTTTTAGCCAGACAGATTTCAAAGAATCATGATTGTGTGCAAAATGAGGAAAATACACGGAATTTCGTAATTGCAGAGTGCATGATCCTAAATCTCTGGGAAATCCCTTTATCAACACTGACGAAATGCCCATACCCCACATAGGTATGAACGACAGATAAGAGCTGAAAACTTTGCAGACAGTTTCACAAAGGAAATCCATATATACGTCAATGCAAGTTGCGGTAAAATTTCAACTCATTCGCTCTGACGTCATAGGCAAAGGTTGCTATCAATTTCGAGAAACTACAAAACAAAGGAAATACCGAATCTGGTGTGCTCCTTTGTACTGGAATAACAAAGCATCGAAAATCGGCCGTGAAGTGCACCTTGTTTATTCGAGTGACGTCGCAAACGCAAGGATGCAATTACCAAATTGTACTTGGAGGGAGACGTTATGTTCCGTTCATGCGCGCCTCCACAAATCGACAACTCTTGATAATGGTGTAACGTTGCCGGCACGACGATATATACTATTTTCTGAATGGGGGATTGTAAACAGACATTATTTCCAAGTTGCATATTAGATGAATGTTTCCTTGAAATGTGAAAGAATACCCGGACTGATCCTAAGCAATAAGTATATAAATAACAAAAGAATGGCCCAAATTCAAAGACATATGAATAACATGCCACCTACCGGCTATTCTCAGGCACTCTCAGATAAGAAAAATCATTTTTATAATATTCAAAATATTTTAGGTAGCTCTATCTTTATATCGGACTTTGTAGGTACCTATTTGTTTTGTCGGTAACAACTCAGTTGATTTATTAGCATCTCACACTTCTATAAATCTTCAATAGGATAGAATTCACTGAATTTATGAGCGACATCGAGGATTAAGTTTAAATTATCCAAAATAAAATGCGGATTTGCGGATATGTTCACGCATATGGATAATGATCGAAACATGGCAACACTGGCCCAGTCGCCCAAAGGAATTTCAAATCGTATTTTCGGTTGTTATTGAACTAATTCAAAGTGGCTAACTGGCGCATTGTGCGTGAGTTCATTCCTACGCATCAAAAATTGTTTACCAACGAGATTCAAACGCCGGAGTATTCCGTTATACTACAACGCATTATCTACAAAGAGAAGATAACTTTTCCGGTTTCTCTGGTTTGGAGCAGTATAAAGTTGATTTCAGAAACAATGACTAAACTTATGCAGAAAACGCTTACCTCGATTCCTACAGGCTGGATTCTTATGATAACCTCATCAGTTTCGGCATAATGTTTGCAGACCTCTCCGCAGATCTCTCTGCCATTGTGAGTCACAAAACATTTCTGTCCACCCACAAGTTCAACGCCCAGTACAGACTGAAAACCGGGGCCGATGAGATCCTGTTCGTAGAATTCGGCAGTTGTTCTTCCCAAATTTCCTTGTCGCGAGTCGAAACGAACAGTATATCTGGTATTCGGCGTCAAATTGATGGAGTTGTTGTTTTCGGAAACATTTGCCGGCGTTTTCACGGCCTGAATAACTCCGGAATAAAACTTCCCGTCCTCGCCGGGAGCACAGACACGAGTTCCTATGATGGAACGTTTCGCCAAACGCTTACCGGTAGACATTATAAAACTTGGCAAACAACAAAAATAACAAGAGTTCAGATGAACTTCTCACAACACAACGTCATCCGTGAAGTGAAGTCTCCTCGCTAACAATCGGCGCTGCTGATAATCGAAACACTTTACAGAACCATCTAATAATATTTTGTGATCGTAAGAAATGCACATACTTATTAACAGATTAAAAGTAGCCTACTTACAGAGAATGCTGCGTCACCGTAAACAGTTCAGCGACGACTAACTGCCGGCCGGCCTTACTAGAGTGACAACAGCTGATTTGGGTGGGACACGATACTTACACCGGCTCTTTGTTTAGAACCGAGCGACGAGTGAGATAGCGCATTGTCGTTGATCGGATGGGCTTCGCCGGCCGGGACCCAGCTGATGATAACAACAAAGCCACGTGACCGAAGAAGGAGCTGGGCGATTGGCTTGCGACTGACCTAGTTTGAGCTATTGGCTAACTCGTGGAGAGAGAAAGGTCATCCAGTTGGCTTTAGGCTCGTTTCACCAGCAAGATTTTTCTATTTGTTGCATTATTTCAATTTCAAAACAATTGATGGTGAAAATATGGCAGTTTGACAATTTGAATTAATATATTATAGGAGATAAACAGATCAATAGCCATGACACAAACTCCGAACACATACTAGATTAAAAGTTATATCAAATAGGTGTGATGGGGTCTGAATCAGTTCATGAAATTGCCTCATTTATATATACAGTGTCACCATTAAAGTGCGCACCATATGGGAAACTTTTTTTTCGAAAAGTTTCAATGAAGTTTAACTTCGGCACTTGTTTGTGCTATAAATTTAACTTAAAATGATGCGGCCAACTGCGACCCACTAACGTTGAGTGTTTGTCAAATTCAACTTTTTTTTTAATTGAAAAAGTATTTCTAGATCGAATTTAACAAAAAGTTACTTGAAACAGTTGTGTCTACATCAATTTTATATCCATATGCCAAATTTTATGCAACTAGGATAAAGTGATTGAAACTTTGCACCAGTCATGTTAAAAATTTTATAGCACATTTTTAATTTCTCTCTAAAAATGTCCGTATAAGTAAAAATTTATCAGAAAAGTTAAACTCCATGATGAGTTTGTTATATATACATGAATTGATGGCAATTAACCGAACTTGTTTTTTAACCCATTAAGGCCCAGAACTATTTTTTTCCAAAATTGGTTATTCTGATAATTTTTTCAGTTCAAGGAACGTCAGAAATGACTCAGAAATATACTTTAAAGAATGCTATCTTTTTGGTTTTTGAGTTTTGAGGTGGGTCGTTAATGACCCCTTGGACTTAGGAGTGCAATAAATGTACACTTGAGATATAAGGTGGTTCATTAACTTTATATTATTTGAAATTAACTATGATACGTTTGAAAGCATTTATCATGTAGCGGAACTTCACAAGCATCACAAGACTTGTTGGTCTTATTTTTGCATAACACATATCGGAGTCTTCTTTGTCCAGTTAAGATTATGTGTCGTCCGCTTGCAATTTTTTGGTACTGAATGCTTGCCCTCTTCGGTCCTGGACATGTGCGTCGTTTTCCGTATTTCAGTAAGAGTGCTTGTGTAAGTAAGATTGTCTTCACTGTATCCATACTCACACGCTAAAAGCCATGCATTTGTGACACATACATCGAACATCCAAAAAATTAGCGGAATGTACCACTTTCTGCCTCTAAATGCAATTCGGTAATTTGAGACGTGATTATCCAGCTGATCCACTCCCCCCATGAAAGTATTATACCTATTTACAACGTAAGGCTGTGATATGTTGACTTCAGATCTTTCTTTTGTCGAATATCTTTTACATTTGGCCACTGGTTCTAACCCATACTCATTAGACATAAGTGTGACAATATTGTTATCCTTCCAGCGAACTCCAACCACATTATTATGGTTATCAAGTGCAGAACACATGGAGCCTCTATCAAGCTTCTTCATTGTGGCAGTTTCAATCAGTTTGCATTTGCCAGTTCTGTTTTTTCTAGTGGTACCTGTTGCTCCTATACCTTTTTGACCCAACGATGTGATAAATTTTGCAGAAGTGAAAAAATTGTCAAAATAAAGGGAGAATTTTTGATCATCGTAATGTTTTTTCAGTATTTCTGCAAAATGAAATACTACTGATTCTCCCAGTCCCATACCTTTGTCGATATCCATGTTCTTATCTTTGCCTTGTTACACTTGAAACTGTACACAGTATCCGTACTTTAGTGCTGCAACACATGCCTTATATCCAAAACGGATAGGTTTACCTCTTATGTATCGTTTTCATCCATGCCTTCCATAGTAAGGAATCATGGATTCATTAATGGATATGTTGCTTTCAACAGGTGCATATCGTAAAAAGTTTTTATTTAGTGCATCAATGAGATACCTAACTTTGGCAAACTTATCGTTTTGAGGCAAGTTATCGTTATCTGCTGCATGCAAATTAGAATATATTTCAAAAAAACGATTTCTGCGCATAGACTTGGCCACCAGAGGATTATGAACATCTTCGTTTGTTTCCCAATACATTGTTTTTCGTGGTAATGGAGCATATCCACTCAAAAAGAGAATTCCTATGTAGGTGTACATATCGCCAACATCCAACTGAAATCCTGCTTTATTTCTTTTCGCAGCATACAAGCATGATAATCTTACTAAATTTTCAATAATTTCTGGGGTCAAAAATAGTTCAAAAAAATCTAAAGGATCACTCTCCCTGGAAACAGTTAGGGGCTGACAAAATTTAAAATCAGTATTGGTTTCATTTTTCTGGAAATCACCTGGTGCTTGCCATTTGAAATCTGCAATTTTTGGCAATGTTTGTGAAAAAATGAAGTTTCCAATATTATGATTCACAGGTAAGTTTTTAGAAGTAGAGGGTTGAATTGTCTCCTGAATTACTTCTGCGGCTTCTTTGCTTTCTTCTGGGGGGTCGGAATTGTCATAAAAGAACTCTGTTTCAGCATTTAGTTGTGCTGCACAAAGATGGTCCGGATCCCTACAGTCTTCGTCCCCTGAATCTTCGGCACTCTCATCACCATCATTAGGTGGTAATATCACAATTCCGTATGGAATCACATCATCTGCCTCTAAATTCTCTATCTGCTCTAAAAGCTCAGCAGCTGTGAGTGGGCGCTTCCTAAAAAAATAACCAATAAAAATATTCAAGGACTTCTGAGGCCCAAGGGGACGTTAACGATCCACTAAAAAAAAACACATGCAGTTTGGCAACCACGCAATCGAAGTTTGATTTCTTATAACCTTACTTGTGAGACATCTTTTATAATTGTACTAATTTACCAAAATAAGCAATGGAATACTAAAAAAGTTATTTACCAGTTCCGATATGAAGTCATTGCACGCACAAGAAAAAAATACTATTTTCAACAATTTCTCTGAAGCCAGACAATCACAAAAACCCTGAAACAAGCGCCCGGCATGCAAAAGGTAAACAATGCTAATATAGAAATAAATTTTGGTCTTTTGTTTATGCAGAAGAAGTTAGGTTTGACAATAAAAATCTGAAGTGGGTTGTTAACGATCCCAGGGTCCTTAATGGGTTAAAATAAAGGGGGATATCTGTCAAAAATAAGCAAAACGTTAACTTTATCCTAGTTGTATAAAATTTGGCATATGGATATAAAATTGCCGTGGACACAACTTTTTCAAGTAACTTTTTGTTAAAGTCGATCTAGAAATGCATTTTTTCAACTTTTTTCAAAAATAAAGTTGAATTTGACAAACATTGAACGTCAGTGAGTCGCAGTTGGCCGCATCATTTTAAGTTAAATTTAAAGCACAAACAAGTGCCGAAGTTAAACTTCATTGAAACTTTTCGAAAAAAAAGTTTCCCATATGATGCGCACTTTAATGGTGTATATAAATGTATATAATAGAGTTTGATAGTCATGAAGTTTCGTTTACCAATAATTTTTCATTTGATATAAATTGAGTAACTTTCATCATCATCTGTTGTTAATATTTCAATTCTTTGATTTTTTGGTTATTGCTTGTATTTTATTCCATTGTAATTTCAGTTTTTCGCTTGATATAATTGTTAATTTTCAGCTAATCTTTTTTAATTTTTACAGATTTTTTCAGGGATTTCAAATCAATTTATATCATATTAGACAATGGAAGTTTTACTTTGATAGGATGCAGGTACAAGCTTTCTTTAATATACCTACAAAATAACTACAAAAATGTTTGTAATATATTGTAATTATCTGTAATTAAAGATTATGAACACTCACTGTCAAGTTTTTTATAGGTACCTATTTTTTATGACAGGTCTATAATTTTTATAATTTTTAATTGTTGGCAAATAAACCTACCCTCTCCTAACACCCTAAATAGTTCCTGCAAGTAATAATTAGGTACCAGCAATATATACCAGATAAAGTGTTTTGTTTGGATTACTTAGTCCCTAGTCGAGTAATATGAGTCCTTAGCCATTGGAGATGCAAAAGTAGGGGTCAAAGAAGCTTGTTTCTTGCATACAGTTTCTTAAGGAATATTATACTCACGGAAAATTCAGCTCAAAAAAGATTGTAGCTGACAACAATCAATGAGTTAGTTATATCTCGTATAAGTAACATTTTATTGTGGGATTATCACTGAGCACATGTTTTTTTATAAAATAGCTTCCTCAGGCGTGTTCATACTGATTAACTTTTACCTAATTAGTGCTTTATAATATAACAATTTGAATCATATGACCTTTAACCTACTCAATGACTATAATAAGTCTAGCATAGTTGAGGTATAAACTAGTAGAAAATTGGAGCAATATAAAAGAAATTTTATCATCTCATTAAATTGACGTGTAATAAACTAATCATCAATTTACACATTAGAAAACAGATTTAACAGAGGCGACGAATTAATGGTCTCTCAGTAAATTCTCATATACTTATATAGGTCTACACTGTTTTTGATGAATTTGCTTGGATTATTATTTATTCTGTATGCCATGCCAAAGATTTTCTTTTTCAAAAAAACGAGCAATGTTACTGGTGGGTCCACCAAATAGTCTGTATCACAAGATCCTTTTTGGGACTTCTGTCCAAGGGAACCGGAAATTAAAATCCAGGGCTCATTCGATTCGAAATGACCTCTAGCAGCAGTTTGAAAAATTTCAAGAGAGGCTCGATAAAATTGCAAAAGTTATAAACAATTTAGTAAAAAAGGGGGGTTTGATTTTTTGCAAATATACCGGAAAATATTAAAGATATCCGTTGGAAAATTGAAAAGTTTTGATTTTTCACTTTTTTATTGATAATCAAAAACGTTTAAAAGTGAAAAATTCAATTAAAGCAATGAAACATTTTTTTCATTCTCAAATGTATTCGTATTAATGAAAGTTACACGAGAATGTTTTTTCATAATTTTCAGCTCTATTTGTTCAAAAAATCGTTATACAAAAATGTACTAATTATAAGATATTTGAAATTTTTTGAGGAGATTTTTATCAGTGATGAATATTATGATTTTTAAAAACAAAATCGTTTAAATCGTTTAAAAAAAATGTTATTGCCCAAAAACGCATTTGTTGATTAACAATTTCTTTGCTATTCAATATGAATATTAAAGAACGATTTTTTTTCGATAATCATAATTTTGATTTCTCTTTGATATTCTGCAAAAAAACCTTTTTTTTATATATTCTTTATGTATTTAATAAACACTTTGTTTTACACAAATTAATTTCTACGGTATATTTTTTTTGAATACTACCCAAAAAAAACAAAACAACCATATGTCACTTTTTGTGTAAAAAAAAATTCTCTGTTTTTTACAATTTTCTTAATATTTTTTCTATTTTTGCGTTTGGAGACACATGGTTGTTTTTGTTTTGTTTTTTGAGTATTTGAAAAAAATATATCGTAAAAATTAATTTGTTTAAAATAAGTTGTTTATTGAATAAATTAAGAAAAGATAAATTTAAAAAAATTCAGAATATCAAAGAAAAATAGAAATTATGATTGAAAAAAATCGTTCTCAATATTCATATTTAGTAGCAAAAAAAATTGTTAATCAACAAATGCGTTTTCAAGCAATGAAAAATTTTTTCAAGAAATGATTTTGTTCAAAAAAATTACAATATTCATCACTGCTGAAAATTCCCCCAAATAAATTCAAATATCTTATAACCAATACATTTGTTTCTAAAAATGTTTTAAACAAATAGAGCTAAAAATTATGAAAAATCATTTTCATGTTACTCCAAATAATAAGAATACGAATAAATGCAAATATTGGAAAAACATTTTTTCTCATTGAGTCAATTGAATTTTTCACTTTTCAACGTTTTTGATTATTAATAACAGATGGATAATCAAAATTTTTTAATTTCTCCAACGGGAAACTTTCAAGACTTTCAAGAAAAACTTCAAGAAGTGAAAAAAAAATTAAGGTTTTTGGTTTAAAAATTATCAGGGTTGTTATGTAAATTTAAAACTTGTGAAAATTGGTTAATTAACTAAAGTATATGGATTTTTGTTTATTCAAGTGTCTAGAAAGTATATGCATTTTTTTTCTTGATAATGATATTTGCAAAAAACCAAACCCCCCTTTTTTTACTAAATTGTTTATAACTTTCGCAATTTTTTCGAGCCCCTCCTGAAATTTTTCATAAAGTTGCTAGAGGTCATTCCGAATCAAATGAGTCCTGGATCACAATTTTTGGTGTCTTTGGACAGAAAGAAGTTCAAAAGAAAGGATCCTGGGACCCAGACTAAAATCTGATTTTCCGTTAATCAGTTGTCGCCCCCATACGAACCACAACTCTCAGAAGTTGAGAACTTGTGCGAGCTAAGAAATAACGAGGTCTCATCTTTTAACGTGTGAGAATCAATATCATATGATGCTTATTGAAGTTTCTTGAAATTATAAAGTGTTTTGGAAATAATGGACCGTTGTTGACAGAAATTTGATCAAATTCAGTTCTCTCTCAAAATTACTTTCTGACAATAGAACATGCCATATTCTGTTAAGCATACCATTAAATGCAACTACCATATGTTGATAGGGATGTGTCGGAGAATTATGTATGATAATAGCCGTATAAGATGGTTTGTAATTTTACTAATAGTCAAGTTTAAAAAATGTATTGAATTACTTACCTTTATTTCAGAAATGAATTTAATTCATGGATGAGTGGAATTGAAAAATCGCCTTGATGTACCAGTAAAACAGAATAAGATATCATCTACGTATCTTTACCAGTTCAAGACACTGTTCATTAAGTGAATATTGTGAATTTCATTTTCAAGATTATCCATAAAAATCTCAGCTAGCAAAGGAATCAACGGGTTTCCCATTATTAGCCCTCCGCTGCACGAATAAAACTTTTCATTAAATCGAAAATAATTTTGAGATAAACAGATGGTGAAACAGATACTGTGTCACTAAAGGATCGACATGGTTTCTGTCTAAAAGACCCTCAACCATCCAATTGTTCAAATTGGCGAAATATTGGGAAATGAATTTTGGACATCTAACGATATCGCACTAGTATTTCTAAAGGGACACAACTCAAAAATCAATATGAAAAAAATCGATAAATATTTCTTTATCGATCATATAAACTGTATCAAGTTGATACAGTATCATCTGAACTATATCAAGTTGATACAGTTTGGATGTTAATACAACTTGATACAGTTAATACAACTTGATACAGAAATATTTACCAATTTTTTCATAGTCTCAACTCAAATATTCCGATTTTTGAGTTGTGGCATTTTAGAAATACTAGTGCGATATGATGATGATGACTTTGCAATTTTACGCAAACAGTCTTTTTAGGTCATTGTCATACACAATTCTTTGACACATCCCTATCTGCGTAAGCCCTAGTTTATAATAATGCAAGGTAACGTAAGGTAATGCAGAGAGGTAAAGTGAGGTACCCATTTTTTAACGTTCACAGTGCCACAGTGATAAGGTATAGGTTCTGGTAATTTTTGAGTTGGCAGTAATGCATAAACAAATATTGACTTTTCATAATCTTGACAGCAGCAATCATTCATATGAAATAAATAATAACTTTCATTTCTATAATATTATGGAAGACGCATATTTTATATCATTAATAGAACAATACCCAAATTTCACAATGTGACGTTCAAGTTCATCTGGTGACATTACCTTTACACCATTCGGATATATCCGTCAAAGTTCGTAGGATGGCGCTTTTTGATTGGTCGGAGGTAAGAACGCAACGCAGAAAGTTGAAAGTAGCCAACTTATTACCCCTAGTTTATAATAATGCAAGGTAAGGTAAGGTAAGGTAATGCAGAGAGGTAAGGTAAGGTATCCATTTTTAACGTTCACGAATAAGTAAATTATGAAGAATTACCGTAGTGATTATAAGTTTTGGTAATTTTTGAGTTGGCAGGATTGCATAAACAAATATTGACTTTTCATATTCTTGACAGCAGCAATCATTCATATGAAATAAATAATAATTGTCATTTCTATAATATTATGGAAGACGCATATTTTATATCATTAATAGAACAATACCCAAATTGCGTTACCTTGCCTTACCGACGTTACCTTACCTTACTTTTTATCTAGAACCCAAGTGTGTTTTCTCAATGCTTCAACTTTCTGACCTTACCTTATCTCGTTACCTTGCGTTTTTATAAACTAGGGGTAAATTAGCAACATTTAATAAAATATTTTACAGACTTTGAAATACTCTACTGTCCGAAAGTAATTTCTACAGAGAACTAACTTTTATTAAACAAACTTCTGTCAACAACGGTTGCAAGTCTGATATTATTGACCCTATTTTTCCCAAAACTACACCATTAATAATATTTGTTTCCAATTATATGATTTTCAATATATATCATTTTTATTGGTATTTCCTTTGATATATTGAGTTGGATAAGCCAGTTCATCATTGTATATGGGAAGTGTCATTTTTTATATTTCATAGGCGAGTTTTGGACCTACTTCAATAAAATATTGGCCAAACCCATTCGCCATATATAATTTATTGGTTACTTTGAATTGACTGTGATATATACGAAAGTATACAAATTTTATTTTATTATATTGATATCCTTTTTTACATTTATATCTGATATTTTTCGTTTACTTTTAATATAACGTTATTATTTTGATTGATTTGGTTCTGGTAATTTTTGTTGCAGATTATATCTATAGCACCTACGACCTGATGACTTCGACAATTGCGGAACTAGCCAAATGTTATACCCATGCTCAATCCCTAAAGAGATGGGATGGAATCAAAGGATGCAATTTTGCCAGGATCACCTTTGGTGACCCTAGGCAGCTGACTCCGTAGAAATATCTGGCGATGACCAGGAAAAACCTATGCCTGACAGTAGGATTTCTGACTGGCTACTGTCAACTAAGGAAACACCTCCATAATATGGGGCTAGTGGACATACCAGTATGCAGGATGTGTGAACAGGAAGATGAAACTGACAGGTATGTCTGATGCCTGTCTAGTATCCGGAGTTATCCTCAATGAGAGAGTGTGTGTTTGGCGAGTCTTGGCCTACACCTGCCGATATAAAAGAGATGTCTCCCAGAGACCTGTCCACCTTTCTGGAAAGGACAGGATGGACGATGACCTAGGAGGACAACTCCTTGGGACAACTCCCTACTCTACAGATGCAGATATCTGAAGCAGTCAGTAACGATTTCTCGAGGGGGTATTGTAGATGAAAAAGGGAGAAAACGTTTTTTTTGTTCCTTGGGAGCTGTCTGACTTGTCCATTTAGTCCAAGTCTCTAGAAAACACTGCAGCCTCTTGGGCTTATTGCGTTTATTCTCCCATCTTCTCATGACACCCATTCCATCAGTCTCGTTTCCTGTACAGGTTCCGTGTTGGATGTTCGTCATATTCTTCTGGACATTTCTGGTCATTTCGTACGTCCATATATTGCCTGCCTCCTGTGATTCAGTGCCTCACATTCGTATAAGATGTGTAGAGCTGTTTCTATCCCTTCGTTGCATAATCTGCAGCAGAGGTCTCCGTTGTACAGCCCCATTTTATTTTGGTGTCCTCTAAGCGGACAGTGACCGGTTAGTAACCCTGTAATTATTCTGAGCCGATCCCTACTATATTGAAGAAATTCTTCGGTTCTTTTCTTGGACGGTTCCCTAATGAAGGTTCTACTGTGTTTGTTGCCAGGTACTTTTGTCCAGTACTCTGTGTGCTTCTTATTGGTTCATGTCCTAATCTGGTTTCGTACCAATGATTTTGGTACCCCCAGAGCTGGTTCAGGACCTATATATGAAGTTGATGATCCGCGTCTAGCCCATTCATCAGCTTTATCATTACCTGTGATTTCTGAATGCCCTGGCACCCAGTACAAAGTTGATTTGTTCCTGTTTGCAAGTTCATTCAGTTCTTCATGGCATTCCCAGACCAGTTTTGATGTCACCTCCGGGTTTGTCAGACCCCCTAGTACGTTTTTGCTGTCTGTAAAAATATTGATCCGCTCATTTCTTTGAGGTCTCAATTTAATAAGCCTTGCACACTGCAAGATAGTATACACTTCCGCCTGAAAGACAGATGTGTATAGTCCTAGTGGATAGCTGTGTTTTAGATTTCTATCCACTCGGTATATTCCAGCTTCCGTTCCATGTTTGGTCTTCGATCCATCTGTATACCAGGTGTTTTTTCCAAACATGTTTTCGGGATGACTAATGATCTTCCACTCTTCACGGCTTATTATTTTGGCCGTGAAGTTTGTGTTAAAAGTATACTTCGGTGTCATGTGGTCCGTGCATATATTCAATATGTGCTCTTCCACTTGTTCCGAAAGTTCTGTTCGGTCCGATCTTTTGTAGTTCGGTGAGAGTCTGAATTGGCCCATCCTGGCCTCCCCCATTATCACAAAGTGTAAAGGAGGTAGATTCAGGAGTGTCTTCAATGCAGCTGTTGGGGAAGTTCTCATTGCTCCCGCAAGTCGATGCACCTTGCCTAGTTTGTTGATGGCGGTCACCTGCTTCATCTTTGGCCACCAAATTAGAGATGCGTATGTTATCATGGGTTTAACCACCATCGTGTATAGCCAATATACCATGTCTGGTTTTAGCCCCCATGTTTTTCCGTAGGTGCGTCTGGCGAGCATTAGTGATACCTCCGCTTTCTTCTTTATCTTATCCAAGTGTTGGTTCCAGGTCAGTTTGGAATCTAGGATTACTCCCAGATATTTAACCTCCCCCGACACTTGTATTTCTTCACCTTGAAGTTTCAGAGGTCCGAGACCCTCCGTTTTAGTCCTCTTGGTAAATGCTGCTATGGTCGATTTAGATGGGCTTATGTTAAGCCCTTCTTCGGTCCATCTTGTTATAATGTTCAGGGTCTGCTGCATACATCCCTTCACTACATTATTGTATTTACTCTGAACTAAGATGACTAAGTCGTCTGCATAGCCCAGTGCTTTATACCCATTATGGTCCAAGAGACAGTAGCTCGTCCATTACAAGGTTCCATAATAGAGGAGATAGAACATCCCCCTGAGGACAGCCCCTTGCTACCCGTGCCACGACTGTTTCCCCCATAATGGTTGTATATACCAATCTTCCCCTAAGAATGCAGTCTATCCACCTACAGCTTGTCTTGTCGATCCCTCTTCTCCTCGACGCCTGGATGATTGATTCTAACGACGTATTCTCAAATGCGCCCTCAATGTCCAAGAAAGCAGCTGAAAGTACTTTCTTGTTTTCATAAGTATATTCTACTTTTTCTGTTACCCGACATAGAGCCGTTTCTGTTGACATACCTGATCTGTATGCATATTGGTCTCGATGTAATGGTCTGATAGCCAGTGATACGTCCCTAATATGCCTGCCAAGTAGTTTTTCTAGCGTTTTCAACGCAAATGACATGAGACTAATTGGTCTCAAAGCCTTCGCCGAGTTCTGTCCGATTCTCCCAGGTTTCGGAATGAAGGTGGCCCTGATCAGTCTCCAAATTTTTAGGTATGTGTCCCAGTGCTAAGCTTGCCCTGAGAATGCCGCAATTTTTTGAAAAGTACTTCCGGTCCCTTTTGAAGCATTACTGGGTATATGCCATCCGTTCCCGGCGGCTTATAGGGTTGAAATGAGTTTACAGCCCATTTGATTTTCTCCATATCTATCACCTTCTTTTTAATTTGCCAGTCCTCCCTGAATGCCCTTTTTGGGGTCTCCAGTTTTGAATTCGCCCAGGACTCCGGTGTTAGATTTGTAATTACTGACCCGGGAAAGTGTACCCGGAAAAGCTCTCTGGTAGTCTCTTCTCCGGTTTTTGTATACTCCCCCGTATTTGTTTTCAGATTATTTATTGAGGCCTGAGGTTCCTTCGAGAGTACTTAGTACAGCCTGGCACATGCTTGGGTCTGTTCGACCTCCTCACATTGCCTTCTCCACATTATCTCTTGGATTTTCTCAGGACTTTGTTATACTCAGTTAGGGACCTTCTGTATTGGTCCTATGAATCTGATTTCCTTGCATATTTGAAGGCTTTTCTAGTTTTTTGTCTCATCCTCGCCAGATCTTCATTCCACCAGGGCACATTCCTGTTTGATCTCTGATTTACTATGAGACAATGTTCGTTGTACGTAGAGATGATAGCTCCCTGTAATCGATCTGCTGCCAACTCTAGGTCAATGGAATCTCTCATGTCAAAATCCATGCGGTCTAAAAAGGTTTCCAGGTCCACCGTATAGGCTCCCTAGTTTGTTTTCTGGGGATTTTGATATGTTAGGATCGAGGTCTGAATCCCTCCGATTTCAAAGTTCATGTGTCGATGGTCTGAACAACTTTCCTCATCGGACACATTCCATTTCCGAACAAATGTAGTTCCTATCGTTACGTTTATCACTTCACTACGTCTCGCATTTACGAAAGTAGGTTTATTGCCTATGTTCAAAATATCCAAATTATTTGCCATGATGAACTGTAGTAAGTGCTCATCTCTTTCATTGGTGTTGGTGCTTCCCTAGGTTAGGTGGTGTGCATTGACATCACAGCCAATTATAAGTTGTAGTCCCTCTGCTTGGCATGCCCTATTCAACTCCTCCACTTCCTTGGTTGGTGGTGGTTCCGGACTGTCGTAAGGGAGATATGCTGATCCAATGATGATTTCCTCAGGTCCGCCCCGCCAGCCGTCTTTATTTTGACTGCCGTCAAGTCTCTGGAACACAAATTACTCAACGGCAGTATATTTATTCCTTTACGGATGATTATGCATGTTCTTAGGGTCTCTGAGTTTCTGTTATGAATTAACTCCCCTCTGATGCCCACCAATCCCATTATTTTTTCCCTGTACACCTAGGGTTCTTGTATGAGAGCAATATCAAAAGTTTAGGTTGAGAATGAATGAAATCTCGACTTTTAAAAACGACGAAAACCAAGATAAATATATCTCAGTTCCATACCACCAAAGAACTTTGGAAAGTTCTTTAAAGAACTAGGTATGAAGGTGGTTTTTAAAACAAGTCATACACTACAGAGCCTTTTAGAAAATTGAAAAGACAAAGTCGGGAATTCAAAAAAGTGTGGAATTTACGAAATTAAATGTAAAGACTGCGATGCAATATATTATGGACAGACAAAAAGATCTATCAAAATAAGATATAAGGAACACTTAACACACCTAAAATATGGAAGACCAGAAAAATCAGCAGTCGCACATCATATTTTGCAACAAAACCATTCGATAGACTTCAGTTCATTGAAATTAGTTTACAACAACAGGCATCTAGATGCCTATGGGACTATATAAATATTATGAATAATAGCAGAGGAGCCCACGATACAAAATGGGGATTTACTGGAGCGTCATTGAGACATATTAGGTTGCAAAGCTTAGATGATAAGAAAAAAAAAATGTTATTTAATATATATCTTTTCATCGGTGGGGGAAGCGGCTATAGATTTTTAAATATGTAAAAAAATACTGTTGCATGGACATACTCGAGCGTGTCAGATATTGATAGCATCAATGTCCTACGTATTTTAAATAATGTTGGTATGCTAATCTGATCGTTTGCATGATGTGGGTGGTTGTACGTAAGGGTTAAAAGTGAAAAGAAAAAAAATTCAATAGAGCGCGCAGATTTTCTAAGGGACTGTTAAGTGCAACAAAAAAGAAGCTCTCATTCAATAATCTGACGATTTCGATCTGACGCAAACTCGCGGCCATTATTATGATGTTCAAAAAAAATTGGCCATTTTGAAATACTCAAGCGCGTCAGATTGAGATATGATTCATCTTTATGTTTTAGACGTTCTGTCTCATAATCTGACGATTATCTAGAGGGATTCGCTTAATCTGAAAAAAACAGTATTGTTTTTGAATTTTTTTTAATCCATTGAAGTTAATTAATTGAAAAGCTCAGGAAATAGCATGCAAAAAAATAAGTGTATGTTTTTTAATTAGAATAATTGTATTTATAAGAAAATAATTTTTTAAAAATGCTCAAAAAAATATTTTTTTTATAATCAATTCAATTCAATTCTTTATTTTCCAATCAACAATTTACATTGTATAGGAATAGTCAGAATATACTTATGTCTAATCACTTATAGCAACATACAAACATTAAAGATATAAGTAAAAGTTCAAGCACCATACAAATATTTACAGATACAAATATTCTTCAATACCATACAGACATTTCCGAGTTAAATAGTCCGACAGACGTTTTTTGAAAGTATCAAAAAAATTTAAATTTTTTATTTCAACTGGTAACTTACTGAAAATTCTGGGTGCCTTAGACTGAGGTAATTTCAAAGATACATTGAGTCTATTAAATGGTACGGGTAAATCATTTTTTTGGCGAGTTTCAAAGTGATGTTTGGTTTTAGATTGGAGTAAGGTATCTCTCTGCTGAAAAGACCATATTGATAGTTCGAAAATCAAAATAGACACCAGTGTTAAAATCTTATATTTTTGAAAAAATGGCTTACAGCTAGTTCGACTTGATGTGTTGACAAGAGAACGTAAGACTCGTTTCTGTGCTAAGAAAACATCTTTGAAGCATCGGGATAGACCCCAGAAACAGATACCATACCACAATCGACTATCGACTTGGGCGTAATATAAAGAAATGAGTTGATTCATATGCAGAACTGCCCTAGTAGTTCTGAATTGGTATGATATTGAGTTCATTTTAGATATTAGAATGCGACAGTGATTCTCCTAGTTTAAATGTTGATCTAAATGAAAGCCTAGGAAGGAGATCGAATTATTCTTGATGGAAATATGTGTGTTATCGAATCGAAAGTCAATATCCTCACATATTTTTTGACGAAGGTGAAAAGTCATAGAATTTGTTTTCTTAATATTCAGGAATAAATGATTAGCAGAGTACCATGCAATTGTTGAAAGACTTCTTGGCATTTTTCCGTCAATAGTACATCTGATTTATCCGAGATAAGAACTGACGTGTCATCAGCATATAAAGTAAATGATGCTGGTACTGATAGGTGATCCAAGTCATTTATGTAGAATATAAATAGTACTGGTCCCGAAATTGAACCTTGTGGTACACCCAGATCAATCCCTCGTATCTCAGAATTTTCAGTGCCAACAGTGACATATTGTTTCCTGAAAGTAAGAAAATCTGATATTCAGTCCAATGGTAATCCTCTAATTCCATTAGTATACAGCTTTGAGAGCAGAATAGAATGATTTACGCAGTCGAATGCCCTGCTGAGATCACAAAAGATTCCAACAGGACATTCGCCCGCCTCAATATTCTGAACTAACTCGTTATAATAACTATGGACCGCAGTTGTAGTTGACCTGCCTCTAAGAAAACCATGCTGATTTCTAGAGAAAATATTATGATAGTAACAAAATTGAAGAAGTCTTATATATTGTATAAGTTTGAAAATGTCCTTATAGGACGAAACTGCAGTAACGTTAGTTACAACTAAAAGTGGTAAAAAACATAGAAAGTTCAATTTCTCTTTTCTTCATTGAAATTTCCTACCACATAGTAACAGCTACATCCATCAATTTTTTGATTAATTAATCATCATCTTTATCTTCATCACGAACGAGTCTCTGTGATCATCTGTGATGGCGTCATGGCAACAGAATTCAGAGTGGGGACGGAGTGAAAGAGTAATAGATAGAGAAAAAGAATAGAGAATAGAGGAATAGAAACTCGGAGAGGGAAATATAGGTATCACACAGTTGCACGCATTAAACTTTATCGACGAATTTTTGTTATTTCGGCTTGCGGAAATCGTCAGATTATATAATTTTCGTTATCCTTGAATCATATCCTTCAAAATAAAAAAAAAATGTTACGCTCGAGAATGTCGAAATTACGTTATTTTTTTACAACTTTGCTGCCCTCCCCTTTCTTTACGTCACTCTCAATTTGTCAGATATCTGAAATATATACTTTTCAGCAGGTAATTAACTCACACTACCTTAATCTGACGCGCTCAAGAATTTCTGATAATCAATTTTTCTTTACTAATCTGATCCTTTATCCCTCACAGGTGGCCTTATATATGGGGCTCATATTTGGTGGAGGTACTTAACCGGGTACAAGGTATCCCCATGTATATTAATCTGCCGCGCTTTAGTGAATCCCGAAATCTCCGCTTGGGCTCCCCTATTATGACGATGGTGGACCAATTCCTATTAGTATACTATATACTTTTACACAAGGGCACATTGTAAAATTGATTCAAGACTAGTGGATAAGGCAATATACTGAAATCAGGTACACAGGTAGATGAGATATCTATGATATATAAGTAAGGATAACATCGTACGAATTTTTAGTATAATCCTCCTCGTAAAGACGATCACTTGGTGATCGAAACACGTGTCGAGATGTTAAAATACCGGTTTGGCGTTGGATAAAAATCCATTAATATTCAATAAGTGGAATTTCGATGATATGCAAACAATAAAAATGAAATAAATAACATTCATATTTCTACAGCCAGTTGCAAAGTGCAGTACCTCAGATCCTAAGTAAAAATCAAAATCGAATGTTTCGTTTTTTCTGTAAATCTCTAAAAGTGAACCGATTTTTCATTATCATAATAATGGGCTCTATAACATGCGTCTCTGTGTAAAATCCAATATTTTCTATCGTTTTTTAAATCTCCATGTATTCCCAGTAACCCGGGTTGTCCTTTAAAATTCAATGAACAAACTTACGATTTTTTTGTTCACTTTCGAAAAAAAGTCTCGATAATGTTCAATTTGCGAATTGCAAGATTTGCAATGATGTTGCAATTTTACACAAACCTTCTTCTAAGGTCCTTGTCATACACAATTCTTCGACACATCCCTATCTGCGTAAAATAGTAGTATTCAATAAAATATTGTACAGACTTTCAAATATTCCACTGCCAAAAAGTATTTCCACAGAGAAGTTTTATGAAATAAATTGCTGTCAACAACGGTTGCAAGACAGGTATTATTGACTATATTTTTTCCAAAACCACCAATAAAAATATTTATTTTCCTATTATATGATTACCATTATATATCATTTTCATTGGTCTCTTCTTGATATTTTGAGTTAGATAAGCCAGTTCAACATTGTAAAACGGAAGTGTCATTTTTTTTATTACATTGGCGAGTTTTAGACCTACTTCAATAAAATATTGACCAAACCCATTCGCCATATATAAGTTATTGATTACTTTGAATTGACTGTGATAGATACGAAATTAATACAAATTTTAATTTATGATATTGATATCCTTTTTTATATCTGATATTTCTTTGTTTACTTTTCATATTACGTTATTATTTTGATGAAAATTTTATTAAAACAACGATAAAAATAAAATTTTGTTCTGGTTATTTTTGTTGTAGATTATATCCGTTTCCGAGTGTACCTTGGTAATATTAAAATCTTTGTTGTTTTGATCATATAACTTTTTTCTCATAATCTGGAAAATCTGGTTCACGTCTCTGATTGGTTGATTTTATTATTCCTTTTGTAATCCACGACTTTCGTTTTAGTTCATTCATGTCCTTTAATTTTCACAATTTTAATCACTATGTTTTCCGTTTCATCATTATACTTCAATGTTGATATCTAGTATGGTGATGAAATATGTTTCTCAACCCTCATCAAGAGATTATGTATGCTATCCTGGTTAGATAAAGGCACTTCGAGAGACAGTACCTACCTTCATTTTGAAGTAGAAAAAGTCTTTTCATCAGATTCATTCGATGCCAGAAGTTCCAATTCTACCAACACTGTCTTTATAACACCTTCCAATCATTTTTTGATAATTATATGTATTACTGTTGTATCCTATACTATATAAATATTATTATCTATATCACGCACAAGTATTAAAGCTTCAGTGATGTCTTATGCCTATTTTCAAAATTGGATAGCCTTTTTTTATTTCTGTACTTTTCTATTTGAAAACAAACATGATTATACCGAAGTATTCGCTGGTCAGGCCCTATCCCCCGAAGCCCCGATACATTCGGGAGAGCGCACCAGCATTATCACCCAATGAACACTCCCCACACCGTGGGGTAAGTGATCATTGTGTCCGAGAATCATGTGCCCTGAGCAAGCGTAGTGAGCCAAGAATGACAGCCTTCTGCATCTGTGCGGCTAAGATTTCTGCCTCAATGCGGCAAGCCGGTATGATTTTAAGATTCGAGAATAGAGAGGACATTATTCCACCAAAGACTCCAATAATCAGAACAACCATCTTGACAGAGTGATCTGGATAGAGTTTGCGGAGTTCGAAGAGAAAATCTCGATATTTTATCCGTTTTTCCTCCTCTTTTCCGATATCCTTCTCGCCAGGAGCTGAAAACACCACGACAAATATCGTTTTGATCTGGTGGTCGAGAGGGACTACATCAGGCTTATTAGCTTGTTTGAGCCTGAGGGTGGGGAACGAATAGTTCCAATAAATTCGGCACTTCTCGTTCCCCACAACGGATTCAATATCCCCCGGAGGTAGGGCAACACCGGTGTCTCGTCAATACCGTAAAAGTGACGTAGATGGTAGTATAGCACTCTTAGGGCCGCGTTATGTCGATGGATATAGGCCGAGACCGCATATGCTGGACATGCTGATAGCAAGTGCAATAGGGTCTCGGGCGCCTCACGGCAGGCCCTGCACCTCGCGACTGCTGTAGACTGAGGTGTTGAAGACACCATCCTGGCAAACCATGATGAACCTCTCAGTTTCCGACTTCAGCCCACTCGACCTGAGAAAAGCGATGGTCAGGCGCTTTGATAAGCCAAGGTCTCCAATGTTATTGAAGAAGACCCCATGCATTGGCTTATCCTTGTTTCCGCAGAAGTAAGGTGATCTCTGCGGATTTTATCTGAGCTTTTTGCTGAACAGGTTCCAACTCGGTGACAGAGTTGTGGTCACCTTGTTCAGTGTCGAAAACTCTACCGAGTTCATCAGCTGCACGGACAGCTACCCTGAAGAGAAATGCTCCAATTCCTGCTCTCTCATGGTCACGGACAATGCAGAGAAGGGGATCCGAATAACTTTACAGGCTGTATCCATTCTGTCATGTTGACACTCCAAACTCAAAAGTCCATGGCCTCCCTGTTGTCGGGGGAAGTACAACCGTGGAACCGACGATTTGGGTCTTTACGTCGAGTTGATACAGCTCCTCCCGAGTCCACTTCACCACTCCGAACGAATAGAGTGAGATTGGAACGGCAAGCATATTTGTTGCAGCAACTTTGTTCTTCCCCGACAGTTCCGATGACCAGATCTGTCGAAGTTTGTGCTGATACTTGCCGCGGAGAGAGTTTTTCACTGCTGTTACCTCTTGTGAGTGGCGTTGTTCCACCCCGAGGTAAGTATACGTCTCTAAGGCATCCAGATGGTGTAGGATGCTTCCATCTATGAGCTGCACATCCTATCCGTAATCCCCGCATCGTCCTCTTTTGAGAGAGACCATTACACATTTGTCTATCCCGAATTTCATACCGATAGCATGAGTGTACTCTTCCACCACCCTCAAGGACTGATGGAGATCCTTCTCTTCAGAGGCATGAAGTTAAAGATCATCCATATAAAATATACCACCCGTTGGCACGGCTGGAGAGGAAAGTCGCACCATTCCACCAATGGAGACGACAATCAGAACACGCAGGGCGCTCCACAGAATAAGGCCCCCGAAGCCACAAGAACTGGCTTGTTTGGATGCGGAGGTTCATAATGATCTAACAGAAGAGGCTGACAACTAGCAAATCAACACCGCCGTGTATAGCGTCGTCCAATCGGTTTCCGAATCGGAAGGACGAAATCCCGGCCTTGCGGTTCGAAAGATTGAACGGCGTGTACACAAGATGGAGGCTAAGATCACGTCGGCCAGACTGCTCGCGTCTCGTATCCAATGTGTGATAAATTACAGGACGGCCAACAGGCCTTTCACGCCCGCAGTGCGGCGAATAGCCGCCAAACTACTACGTATCCATCACACTTTAAGTCAAGGCGTGCTGCTGACCACCAAACAGCACTGCCCTGATAGGATACGAATGCTAGTGGCTGCTAAGAAGTCACTAGTGAGGCGAGCGAGTGGTATCGCGGAAAACCTTAGGTTCCGCGAGAAACCTTCTCGCCTATTCCAAAAGCATCCACGTGTTGTGGATAATCCGCCGACCGCTGATCAGGTGGAATCCTTCTTAAAGGATATCTATGAACACCGGCAGCCACTCAATTGAGACACTCCAGCCCTAGCGCAGTTCGAAGCTTTCAACAGATAGCTTCTACAGCCTGAGCCTAATGAACTGCGTAACCCATAACCCCGGATGACGTTCGAAGAGCCCTTGTGGGTTCCAAGAACTTTGCTGGTCCAAACCCAAATGGGCTGAATACTTATTGGTGAAAAAATCTACCAAGCACCCACCGCCATCTGGCCAGAGATTTCAACTCATGGTTGGACGGAGAGCAGCCGATTCCGGATTGGTTTGTCGATGGGCGGAAGGTTCTTATTCCCAAAAGCGGAGATTTGTCGAATCCTAAGAATTACAGACCGATAACATGCTTGAATTCGTGTTATAAGTTGTTTACAAGCATCTTATACACATAAATACTCACCGCAGTTGACCGAGTGTTCGAACGGATATATGAGCAGAGAGGGTCGAAGAGAGGAGTCGCTGGATGTAAAGAGAACCTGCTCATCGATAGATGTGTAACGCAGGACTCGATACAATATAAACGTAACCTCTCAATGGCCTGGATCGATTACCGTAAGGCATTTGATACAATTTCGCCTGAGCTCATCTTGCATTTGCTCAGATGCCTTGCAGTACCCGACAAAATAGTGAGATGCATTGAACTTTGGCGAACTCGCTTTACCATAACATCTGGTCAAGCAAGAGTCCAAACAGGGTGGCTCATTTTCAGAAGGGGTGTATTTCAGGGTGATTCCCTCAGTCCCCTTCTCTTTTGCATCTCACTATTGCCATTATCCGTTGCGCTCAGAAAAACTCGAGGGTATAGCTGTGGCACCCCCGGAAACCGGAGGCACCCATTTGTTTTATGTGGATGATCTTAAACTTTATGCCTCTGGAGAGAAGGATCTCCATCAGTCCTTGAGGGTGGTGGAAGAGTACACGCATGCTATCGGTATGAAATTCGGGATAGACAAATGTGCAATGGTCCATCTCAAAAGAGGACGATGTGGGGACTACGGAGGGGATGTGCAGCTCGTAGATGGAAGCATCTTACACCATCTGGATGCTGGAGAGACGTATACTTACCTCGAGGTGGAACAACGCCACTCACAAGAGGTAACAGCAGTGAAAAATCCTCTCCGCGGCAAGTATCAGCACAAACTTCGACAGATCTGGTCATCGAAACTGTTGGGGAAGAACAAAGTTGCTGCAACAAATATGCTTGCCGTTCCAATCTTACTCTACTCGTTTGGAGTAGTGAAGATGACTTGGGAGGAGCTGTAGCAACTCGACGTAAAGACCCAAAAAATGTTGCATCTCAATAGGAGTTTGCATCCCAAATCGTCCGTTCCACGGTTGTACTTCCCCCGACAACAGGGAGGCCGTGGACTTTTGAGTTTGGAGTGTCTACATGACAGAATGGTGCTGTAAAGTCTTCAGGAGTTCGGATCCCCTTCTCTGCATGGTTCGTGACCATGAGAGAGCAGGAATTGGAGCATTTCTCTTTAGGACAGCTGCCCGAGCAGCTGATGAACTCGGTGTAGTTTTCGACACTGAACGAGGTGACCACAACTCTGTCACCGAGTTGGAACCTGTTCAGCAAAAAGCTCAGATAAAAGCCGCAGAGATCACCTTACTTCTGCGGAAACACAAGGATAAGCCAATGCATGCTGTCTTCTTCAATAACATTGGAGACCTTGGCTTATCAAAGCGCCTTATCTTCGCTTTTCTCAGGTCGAGTGGGCTGAAGTCGGAAACTGAGGGGTTCATCATGGCTTGCCAGGATGGTGTCTTCAACACCTCAGTCTACCGCAGTCGCGTGATGGGTATAGAGGTTCCTGACACAAGGTGCAGGGCCCGCCGCCAGAAGCCCAAGACCCTAATGCACTTGCTATCAGCATGTCCAGCATATGCGGTCTAGGCCTACATCCATCGACATAATGCGACCCTAAGAGTGCTATAGTACCATCTACGTCACTCTTACGGTATTGACGAGACACCGGTGTTGCCCTACGCTCCGGGGGATATTGAATCCGTTGTGGGGAACGAGAAGTGCCGAATTTATTGGAACTATTCGTTCTTCACCCTCAGGCTCAAACAAGCTAATGAGCCTGATGTAGTTCTTCTCGACCACCAGACCAAGACGATATTTGTCGTGGAGTTTTCAGCTCCTGGCGAGATGAATATCGTCAGAAAAGAGGAGGAAAAACGGATAAAATATAGAGATTTTTTCTTCGAACTCCGCAGACTCTATCCAGATCACTCTGTCAAGATGGTAGTTCTGATTATTGGAGTCCTTGGTGGAATGATGTCTTCTCTACTCTCGAATCTTAAAATCATACCGGTTTGTCGCACAGATGCAGAAGCCTGTCATTCTTGGCTCACTGCGCTTGCTCAGGGC
The DNA here is from genome assembly GCF_025532065.1 of Leptinotarsa decemlineata. Taxonomy (NCBI): domain Eukaryota; kingdom Metazoa; phylum Arthropoda; class Insecta; order Coleoptera; family Chrysomelidae; genus Leptinotarsa; species Leptinotarsa decemlineata. The sequence continues at coordinate 2,932,040 of NW_027412728.1, forward strand.
ACATGATTCTCGGACCCAATGATCACTTACCCCACGGTGTGGGGAGTGGTCATTGGTTGATAATGCTGGCGCGCCCTCCCGAATGTATCGGGGCTTCGGGGGATAGGGCCCGACCAGCGCACACTACGGTGAAAAAAAATTATAATAATAATTCATTACACAAAAAAAATCGTTACAACATAGAAATATCATGAGCTAACCTAAATAATGTACAACAAAGTGGGGAAACCTGTAAGAAATAGTAGATATGATACACAAGCTGTATTGCAAATCTCTAGAAGTGATGCATAAAAATAAATAAAAAAAATACATTAAAAAAATATAAGAAAAAGGTACACTTGAGGTAAAAATGAAAAATATAACTAGTGTTTTATAGAGTGATTTTCACATATTAACACATGCATGGACAAAGCAATATATCTCAGAAAATATATATCGTGGAATGGGTTTAAAATAAGAAGGGACTTTACTGTTGACCGAAGTACTATATCATGAAGTGGTTTCCGATTTGTAAATGTATATCAACCCTCGAGGTCGATTTGATATAACCTTTCAACTTATTTTTGAATTGTTCGATATTATTGATTTCTGTGATATATTGCGGAAGGCGCCCGTAGAGTTTCGGGCCCAAAAATTTAAAATTCTTCTGCCCAATAGACTTTGAAGCTGAAGGAGGCAAGTAAGTAATGTGTTTCTGTCGTGTGTTATAGTGGTGTTCATTAGTTATCAGAGTGGATTTAGTTTTATGCTGTTCAACATTCAAATTGAGAAACAAAAACTGTCTCGGGTCTAAGATTTCAGTTTCAGAGTAAAGAAGGTCTGTATCGGATTGTTTTGCAGAATAAAATTTTAATAATTTTTTCTGTACAATCAATGAGTTATTAATGATAGTTTTTCCGGCTGCCCCCAAGCTACTATTTCATAAGCTATATGCGATTCCACTAATGCGTGATACACTGTTTTCAGATTGATTTTGTTCAAGATATATCTGAGGTTTCTCATTTTGTAAATTGAAAAATGTAGTGTTTTGATCCCATACGTGATATGCTCATTCCACTTGAGGTGACTGTCAATAATCACACCTAAATATTTGAATTCAGTTCTGATGGTTTTTCTATTGAAAAACCATCAGAAATTTTTAAAGTAGTGAAGGACGGCAAAGTGGATTTATCATTGGATAGTGGAAGAAACAATGTTTTGCTAGGGTTTATGGTCAGCAAACGACTTAAAACCATAATTTAATTTCATACAGATCTCTTTCTAATGGTTCTTTCAAAGTGTTCCATTCTTGGGCTGAGTAAAAGATTGCTGTATCATCTGCATACGTGATTATTTCTCCTTTGGTATTGACTTCAAATAAATCATTTCAATAAATGTTGAACAGTATTGGTCCTAGTACGGTTCCTTGAGGTACACCATACGTTAGTGTTTCGGGTTTGCTATGGATATTCTTCAATTTGACTTTTTGCGATCTTCTGAGAGATAGCTTCTGAATAACTCTAGAGCTTTACCTCTGATACCTGAATTTTCGAGCGATTTGATTAGTAGGTTATGGCTTACCGTGTTGAATGCCTTAGATAAGTCAAGGAAGACGCAGAGAGCAGGCTGGCTTTTGTCCAGCCTGAATACATTTTGGAGGTCAATTTTAGTATCGCGTCTTGGGTGGAAACACCTTCTTCGAAACCATGTTGTTTTTCTGAAATTATTCCAAATTCATCAAGAAATGAAGTCAATTGCTTTTTTGAAGTTTTTTCGAATATCTTTGAAAAGTTTGTTATTACTGAAATTGGCCTGTAGTTGATAAATTCTTCTCTGTCGCCATTTTTGTATATGGGAAATACAATTGTTTCTTTAAAAACTGCGGGAAAAATTCCTTGTTGAATGCATTTATTGATTACTGCAGCTAGTGGTGCAGCAATTATGTCAGAAATGTGTTTAACAGTTTCAGACGTTATTAGATCAATTCCAGGTGCCTTCATAGGTTTCAGTTGTGTTATTATTGTTTTTATTTCATTTTGGTTAACTGCTCGTAAAAAAAGATAATTCAATAGCGGGTTGCTGTATCATGGAAGATATTCTATTTCTGGTGGATTTATAAAGCGATTTTATTTCTCGATTGGTAGGATTTTTTAGCAGCTATTGTTGCAGTTTATCACGATTTTTCAAGATGAAACTGAGCTCTGCAGTCATCCATTCTTTCCTTTTTTTAAATTTATTTTCAATAGTGTAAAAGCAGTTCCCTATTTCTTGGTCAATAATATCACTAAATTTACTAGCTGCATCTTCTATATTATAGACAGTCTCCCACGGGGCATTATTCAAACTTTTCGAAAGTTTGTTATAATTTTTTTTTTGGATCTTATCAGAGTTTTCTTTAGAGGCAGTACACTCATCGAATACGATTTGAAGAAATGATGAATAATGGTCCGCCAGATTTGTTTCTGCTATTATAGGAAGCATCAGTTCCACATCATTATCTGTATGTATGAAGATGTGATCAACGCAAGATTTGCTTCCGTTGAGACACCTCGTGTAATCATTTATAGCTGATACAAAACCATATTCATGCATAGTTGTTAGGTATTCAGTAGATTCCGCATTGACCTTCTTTATGTCAATATTGATGTCTCCTACAAATATTACGTGTGATATATTTTCAATTTTTTCATAGCCATTATAATATTAGTCGCATTTTTTTTTCTTATTTGTTGGCTAGTGTTATTATCGTGGATGGTGTTATTACTTTTCATCAAGTAACGGGTTAGAGTATTCATAAATTTTAAAAAATGCTACAACAGATGAATTTTCCAATGGCTTCCTTCTCGATATTATCTATAACTGAAAATCGATTCAAAAAAAACACTTTATATAATTTTTATAACTATTATAATGTGAAATCATTGATTCTGTAATAGTACATTAGACTCAATCTTTATCTTTTCAATACGTTAACACAATTCGTCAGTTAACAACTGTATGAAACAAATGCTAATCGGGTCATTTGCGCAACCGTGTTTGCGAAACCGAAATTTCAATGCATATTTCGCCGGCAAGTCCGTCCAAGATGAAAGTTGTATTTATGCATCGTAAGCAGCGTTAAATATATCAATATCTAAGCAACAGAATGAGATAATTAGCCTAGCGGGACCTTGCGAATTATGCTTGGAATTTCATAAGTGTGTCAAACGAAATATTTAGTTTCTAATTCCTTGATTCTTGCATGTGTTTCCTATAAATAAAACTCTTGGACACGTAAATTTATTAACTAGCAAGAAATATAAACAACTCTGTCCAGAGTGATAAGGGTTCCTTTAGTTCTTGTCGAATTTCTAAACATGTATGATTGAATGTTATTGACTTTTTATACAGAATATTCTTGAACTCATTCAATAGAACGAATAACTGAATAAACCCTTCACCGTAGGTGCAATAAAATAAGTGAATTCAGATCCGCATTGAACCACATACAGTGATAAATGATATTAATGGTTCCTCAAATGTGGGAAGAAATATAACTATTCTTCATAATAGTGAGTATGTCACGAATCCCCAAGAAATTTCTGACCTCTTCAATGAATACTTTCTCTCTATACCTAAGAAAATCACCGATGATCTCAAATGTAATACCCTAAAAACTAAGTATAAAAATCCTCCTAACATAGTAGAAGCGGCCCCGATTGAGCCAGACAGACAGCCGGAGCGAGACAGACAGCCAGTCATCCAACTGGTACTCCACATCACCGCTCAGGCCTTCTTGGTACCCCACCTAACCCCTCGGCCCCCTTGTCACGTTCCAGTCACGTGATTTTAAATAAAAAAAGTTTATAGATATGGGATTCGAACCTGGGTCGTCCGCGCCGTAGACATTGTCCTTAGCCTCTACACCATCGTAAGATATTGAAGTTAACTGCGAATGTTGGGTATTTATAGCGTTAGTTTTGTCGGGACCGAAATTGACTCATTCATTATACTTGACAGCATTTTTATTTTTGATTTCCGTAGAATGTAATCGTCATTATCATATTGAAGATAGGAAAATATACTTAGATTTGGGAAATAATTAATATTTCATGTAAAGATGTGTATGTGTGTGTAAGAGCGAGAGGCGCGTGTGACGTAATCGATGCAAAGAGAGATGGAGATTGAGGTTTTACCGGTTGCTAGTGCAAGCAGGTGTTGCCAGTTGTACAATAAATCAATGTTTATGGAGTAATGTAGCGTTGCCGGTTTGAAAATTAAGTTATAGAACACACAGAGTCATCTATGAGTCACTAGCTGAACTATCTATTGGTTGAAGAAGGACACTGTAAACACTAGACTCATAAGACGGCATCTGTCAAATGTGAATACATGCCAGCATGGCAGGTTCGGCGTTGCCTGTACAATAAATCAATGTTTATGGAGTAATGTAGCATTGCCGGTTTTGGAATTAATCGTGAACTACTCGACGAAAATTGGAAGCGCGAAAATGATATATTTTATAATAATGAATCAGATTTAAGAAAAAATATGACAACCTGTGATCCGTCATTGTATACGGGGTGTCTCAAAATACATCATTGAAAACAAACATGACGTCGAAGTGTACAGGGTGCGTCAAAATATACCATTTAAGAAAAAACATGTCGGTTCAACAGAAGTCTAGCATTCCAACATGCCAAAAGGGCACTACGTCTCCTATCTTTGTTAACCAAGTTAGTATCATCAGGAGAAAGAGGAGATTCAAAAGTGTCGAGAGGTTAAGCGTTGTGAACTCAACGTGAGGGCAATGGGAGAGCGAAGTATTCGACAATGACATTTCAAAATACGTGGTTTTTCGTGCGTTTTCGATCGTTTTTCGTGCGTTTACGATCGTTTTTCGTGCGTTTTCGACCGTTTTACGTGCGTTTACGGTCGTTTTTCGTGCGCTTTCGATCGTTTTTCGTGCGCTTTCGAACGTTTTGCATACGTTTTCTATTTTTTGTTGAGGGTATCATAAGGCGGTGAGGTTAGATGAAAAAGAAGAAATGATTTGGTAATATATCACAAAGCCATTTGTATAAAATATCTACGTTTCGGAGACTGCAATTGTAGTTGGTTCGCTTGCGAATGTGATGCATACAGGGTGAGGCACCTTCGTTGTTGTCGAATGTGGGAACCATCCATGTTGTATTGTCATAGCCCTCCAAATTCACAACGCGTGTCGGTATATTCAACTCGTGAAATTTTTCAGTTAGAAAGTCATATTTTTGATGTCCTCGCACATAAATGACATCGACACCTTGTAGATTCTCCATGAGGATGGCATCCAATTGATTATATTCCACAAAGCCAGAGGAATACCTCAATCCGTGAATGTTTCGCTCCAAGTAACAGGCGGTACGACGATCTTCTTTACTCAAACTGGAAAATGGTGTGTTTGGCAGCAGTAAAAAGTTACTACACTGAATTCCAATCCTAATGGCTATTTCTTTAGGATGGAATTTTTGCTCGACGGTGAAGCCTTGAATATCTACAACAGCTACTCTCATGTTGACTCTTCGATTGATACTGAAGCAAAATCACATCAAATACATCAACACTGGAACTTTTGATGCTCTCATCCCTTCTGGAACAATCGATGACAAAGAGAGCTTTGTCCGTGAAGACGGTGGAAGTGAGAAGAGGATTATGTTGATTGGTTAATTTGTAGCTGAGACCAAATTGTGAGTAGTTGAAATAAGCTTGCGAAAAATTCCCCTTTGCAAAATTCAAATGCATATTTTCCTTGGGGTAATTCTCACCGTTAAGAGTGAGCGTTATATTGGTAATATTCAAATGATTGAATATTGTTGGATCATTGTTGACTTTAGTGTAGTCACGATTTTTTTGGAAACATACAATTACATAGCAAGGGCTTTCGAGGAACGAAGAAGTCTTGACGGCCCATATTTCATTTTTTGCACCTTGTGTGAGAGCTGGCAGCATATGAAGTTCCCATTTTCTGAACGGTATGAGAATAGGAGTGTCTGCTTGGATAGCTTTCAAAAGTTGCAATTTAATTTGATCATGCGGAAAGAGTCGTTTAACTTTCAGTTCGATATTTTCAATTTCCAATTTAACTTCCGTTTTCGGTGTTAGTGCAGCAGGAGTCTCTTCTATTTTGAAACAGTTGCTATCATCTCCAGCTCGTACTAATCGAATGGTATGTTTACCGTAGGAAACACACTGATAATCGTTGAAGATATTCAAAAAATGCTTGATGGGTATGAGCATGTTGAATGTTAGATGAGTTGTGTTGATGACGCCTGTATTGTTGGGAAAAGTCCAACCGGAGGTGGCCAAGTGTTTGATATCTTCGTCGGTGTAGATGAGAAAGCCTCTAACAGTACTAACAATTCCAAGTTCACGAACTGCTTCCAATTCCTTACCACTCTGCTCATAACTAGCAGATTGAAACATGAAAGCACCAGCATTGTTTACGAATGACACCTTACCGTCCCCTTTAGTCTTCTCAACTTTTCCACTAATGAACAGCAGACTATCGTACAAAGCATCGTAGGCATCAGATTGATTGATGTTAATTTCAATAACATCGTTGTTGCGAAAAGATTTGACATATGGATAGTAGGTCCGCCATTCTATCTTTTGTATGGACTCATCGATTTGCGGTTTTCGGAAAATGTTGAACACTTGATTGGACAACATGATAACCAAGAGATTCCAGAAACAATTTATTTTCCGTTGTCAATAGTTGTCGACTAGTGAAGGTCTTGGTGAAGACTGACTTGGGGTATGGAGGTGTATTATTTTTATAGATAGTCAGCACCATACTTCCGCTTCAATTCCAAACGAATTATTATTTCTTCGTTTCGGAAATCAATGAGCCTAGAATGTTGGTCGAGCACTCGCAGCGTGATATTGTTTATTTCGTCTCTATGTGCAATAGGTAGGTAAATGGGGTGATTAGGTATTTCGTCAATTGCATACCCCGGATCAACACCAACAGCAAATTCGTATATCGTATGAGTCGGTGTGTCGTTGTAGAAGGCTCCAAATGTAATGTTGCTATCTATGTGTATGGTGCGTACTTTAATGATATCCACAGGTAGATCGGATTCGTGATGTAAGTTTGGTTTGAGAACAGTAGATGAAAACCCCAGTATGTGAGCCAAGCTATTTGCAGGTCGGAAATCAATCGAGTGCTTCAGACAGAATATTTCACTTTTCAGCGTACTATTATTCGGTTTCAGATAGAAAAAATCCTCAGGGTTTTCCTTGAACGTTTTAGGCGTGATGTATTTGTTTATTAATTCTTCAATGTCACCAATTTCGTAAGATCCAACAGGTATATCGATGCTTTTCTGTTTAGTTTTGTCAGCGTTTTCATAGTAGTAGAATTTCGTACTTTCTTCAATGTTGGGTATACTGTTGTACGAATGGAAACTGAGCAAAGCCAAAGTATATTCAGAATCAGAATCTAATCGAATGGGTGGATTGAAATCGATGGAGAGCGTCGAAGAACGACTCGTTAGCGTTAATATCATTAACATGACTGATATAATGTCAGTATGACATCTCCTTAAATAATGATTGAAACAATAACAACAACATTTTGCATAAAAATAATTTATTTCTACAATAATAACATTCTATTTGCGAACTCACAGGACCATAATTCATTGCTTTTTGTAGCGATGACGCAGCTGATGTAGGTGGTGGTACCTCATGTCGGTAATGGATGAAACATGGTAAACGAATCTGCAAAGCGAATCGATGTTGGTAGTCCTTTGGTAATCTATGCCAAACATCCAATAATTCCCAAGGTTTAGCATTCTCAATCAAATAGTCGATCGATAAAGTTTTCAATTCAGCATCGGTTAAATCTCGCAAAGATTTATCTCCAACCATTTTTGCAGACATTATGGAGCAGAAACTGTAGGCACAGATGTCCGCAATTACTCTGGTCAACATTTTGATACTGATCATTGTTATATGTAATCGTTATACCCCCTCCAAAATATCTGACCAATTCCATTGGAGGTTTGAGATTACCGAAACTATCAAAATATTGTACAGCATTGCCGTTTTTAATGTAAGCTACCCAATGAGTGCCTTTATTCAATCGAGAATCCAAGTTCAATACAGCACATTCTCGCAGTCGAGGACCACGAGTTGGTAACGTGTCACGCATAAAGACTCCACGAAAATGTGGAATTCTCATTTGACGGGCACATTTTTGAATTTCCGAATCGTATAATGCTCTATGGGGTAGCTTCAGTAGGAGTTTTTTTGCTTTTTCAAGTAAAGACCTCGCCCTTTGCGTTGCTGTTGTTTCTTTAGGAACAGACCAAATCCTCGAGGTGTTTTGCGTAGGTACAAACCGGAACCTAAATGTTCCATAGCTTTATTGTGACGTTGATCTTCTTCAAGTTTCTTTTTGGCATTTTTAGCATCTATTACGGTTTTTGCGATAGCGCCTGTTCCACCTGCCAACGAACCCAAAGCTGAAAGGGCAGCGAATATAGGGATGAGGGGAAGGATTCCTCCAGATTTTGCTTCGAATGGTATTATCCTAGGTATCCGTATATTCTTACGTCCTCCAGCTTGACTCAATGCCATTTTAGCAGCTCGCAAAGCCGAAGCACTAGATTTCTTAATATTGGTAGGATGTGGCTTCCAATTTTTAGTAATTTTTTGAAGCATATTACGTCGAAAGGACAACCCCATGCCGAGCTTACGTTTCGCTTTCATTGTTGTAGTTACGAGCCAAGCTGCAGCTTTTTCACCAAATCTAGCGTCTTTCGATTTAACGCGTTCCCAAGCTCTATTTTCCAACACTTGATCTGCTTTATGACGGTCTTCTAATGAGTCGCTTTGAGAGTACGCGATATCGTGATCTTTACAATATTCGTCCAAAGGATTTACACCGGTGTCACCGCGTTCCAATCTCTTTTTCAATTTGGTGCCTGGTCCGCAAAACTGATAACCAGGTAGATGTAATTCGAACGGGAGCTTATTGATAATCGAATTAACGACACCTGCACCGGAGTAAGTCAACATTGAGATTGATTGGGTGATGACTGTGATGTTTTTATTCATAACCGTAGCGCACTCATTATCCAGCATCACATCATGAATGTCGTTCAACAAGACAAGACATTACCTATTGAAAATTTAGACTTTTTGAATGAAGCCAACAAATGTAGTGTAGTTGGGAAGCATGGTATATTATTACCCAATTCGTTTCGTGCAATAATTTGTGGGCCGAGTGGTTGTGGAAAGACAAACGCTATCTTAACATTGCTATTCCACCCGAATGGCGCCAAATTTGAAAATATCTACGTATATTCAAAATCATTGTATCAACCTAAATATCAAGTGGTTCAAGAAATTTTCAGTAAAGTCAAGGGGTTGGGATATTATCCGTTCAGGGAAAATGAGGATATCATAAGCCCTCACGAAGCCAAATCAAATTCCATATTCATTTTCGATGATGTAGCATGTGATGGCCAAACAGAAAATTCGCGAATATTATTCTGTATGTAGGCATAAGAACATTGACGCCGCCTATCTTTGTCAGACATATTCAAAAATCCCCAAACAATTGATACGAGACAATTGCAATATGATTGTACTTTTCAAACAGGATGAAATAAATTTGAAACATGTATTCGATGAACACGTCTCTCCCGACATGTCTTTCGATGAATTCAAGAGAATGTGTGCCGAATGTTGGCAACATCGATATGGAACCGTTGTAATAATGAAAGATTTCGATAAGAATGGTGGACGTTATCGTCAAGGATTCGACAAATATATAAGTATACACAGTGCGTGATGTAGTATCATTCACCATCATGAAACCGTTGAGCAAAGAAGTTGATGTTATTCGAAAGAATAAAATCAACGGAATTGCACGCATCATTCGAAAAAAATATTTGGCTCTGAAATTGGGCAAATCCGAAGAAGATGAGTCATTGCAAAGATTTTTCAAACCTCTGTCTATTCCATTGAGGAAAATAGCTAATAAAACAGCAACACAGTCAGCTAGTACCCCATTGAAAATTGAGGCAAAAACCGAAGTCAAACAAGAGACAGTGGAAGAGCCTGAAACGACTCCATTCCAATCCCTCGTACATGTTGCAGGTACAGATGAGGATGACGACGATGATGAAAACATCTTTAGTGGGTATGCAGAAGACGAACAAGACGACAACGTTGCGTCAGGCATAAATGAACAAGTTTTAGAAGAATATATCGATCAATATCCGATAATGTCTCAACCGTACATTAAAAAACATTGGGGAAATGACAAGGAAATCGACAAAGTATACGGTCCCATATATGATGGGGTATCTTCAAAATGGTTCCTAGGCCAAAAGGAAATCGATTTTGACAAGCGTAGCGGATACATAAAATTGGCTGGGTATCACTGGAAAGGAACACCCGGTATATATGAACTGTTATTTCTCGACATGCCTGAAAATTATAACACTGAGGATTTGAATGTATACAAAAAGATTTTGAATTTATCGAGCGCTCACAAGAATTCGGCTGGGCATCTAAAAGGCACACATAGATACAAGTACACCAACATAATCAAACCGTTGTTTCCTACAGCAGGAAATCGTCGTAAAACTGGTACTGGGTTTTTTCAACCTAAAACACCTCTTACTACTACTACTGCGATGACATCATGTCTACCCAAAACGTCACCTCTTGCAATGACATTCAATACGAAACCCATTGAATACATTTATTGGGACGATCCCAACGAGCTATGCGAACGTCTCAAATTATTGCTAGCCTCTCGAGATGCAGGAAATACTTCGCACAACAATGAAATCATTGCCATTTTGAATGAACTCAAAGAGGCAAAAATAATTCTATAAGATACACTACGTTCCCCAATACATTATCATTTTCAAAATGGTTATCGATAAGTTTGGACGTAGCGACAGCAACAGAAAGCGAAAATTGCCAACGCCCTCTGGAGGATGTTTGTTGCATTATACCTCAGATGGTAATATTCATTGTGGTGATGTGAAATTGTGTCATGTGAAGAGCCCCACCACTGATTACGATGTTGCTAATAAAAAGTATGTGGATGGAACCGATAATGAACTTGCTTCATTTATATATCAACTAGCTAAGAAACACGAAAAACAAATGATCCAAGTAAATGAAAAACTAACCAAATTTCAAGGTGACATCTCCAAACAAATTACCGAAATAAATTCTACTATCAAGGAAATCAAAAAGATACAAAATAAAGTTCAAGCAAAACCATAATAAAAGAGCGGGGTTCACACATCTTCCCCATCAGTCGTCATGACTTCCAAAGACAAGATTCAACTTATCAACGAACTACATAAACCAATTAGAAAAAATTATCCTCGACGCCGTACAGTTATCAAAGGAATAGATGACTTATGGCAGATGGACTTGGCTGAGATGAGATCGTTCGCTCACCAAAATCGAAATTTCAAACTGATTCTAGTCGTCATAGATTGTTTTTCGAAATTTGTGTGGACTCGACCACTGAAATCAAAAACGGGAGAGGAAATTACGAAAACGTTTGCAGATATCTTGACACATACGAAACGTTGTCCAAAAAATTTACAAACCGATCAAGGTAAAGAATTTTACAACAATAAGTTTCAAACTTTGATGAAAAAACATGGAATAAATCACTACAATACGTACAGTATCACGAAGGCTTCTATGGCTGAACGTATCATTAGAACGTTAAAAGAAAGACTTTTCAAATATTTTAGTCTGAATGGCACCTACAATTGGTTGAATGTCTTGCCTGAAATCACAAAATCCTACAATGATACGCGACACTCGAAGACGGGCATACAACCTTCGAAAATTACCAAAACTAACGAAAAACAAATTCTCAAATCAACATACACCCATGTGAAAATAGCTGGACCAAGAAAATTCAAAGTCGGTGATGTTGTACGAATCAGTAAGGCGAAACACGTTTTTGAAAAAGGCTATACGCCCGTCTTCGAGTGTCGCGTATCATTGTAGGATTTTGTGATTTCAGGCAAGACATTCAACCATTTGTAGGTGCCATTCAGACTAAAATATTTGAAAAGTCTTTCTTTTAACGTTCTAATGATACGTTCAGCCATAGAAGCCTTCGTGATACTGTACGTATTGTAGTGATTTATTCCATGTTTTTTCATCAAAGTTTGAAACTTATTGTTGTAAAATTCTTTACCTTGATCGGTTTGTAAATTTTTTGGACAACGTTTCGTATGTGTCAAGATATCTGCAAACGTTTTCGTAATTTCCTCTCCCGTTTTTGATTTCAGTGGTCGAGTCCACACAAATTTCGAAAAACAATCTATGACGACTAGAATCAGTTTGAAATTTCGATTTTGGTGAGCGAACGATCTCATCTCAGCCAAGTCCATCTGCCATAAGTCATCTATTCCTTTGATAACTGTACGGCGTCGAGGATAATTTTTTCTAATTGGTTTATGTAGTTCGTTGACAAGTTGAATCTTGTCTTTGGAAGTCATGACGACTGATGGGGAAGATGTGTGAACCCCGCTCTTTTATTATGGTTTTGCTTGAACTTTATTTTGTATCTTTTTGATTTCCTTGATAGTAGAATTTATTTCGGTAATTTGTTTGGAGATGTCACCTTGAAATTTGGTTAGTTTTTCATTTACTTGGATCATTTGTTTTTCGTGTTTCTTAGCTAGTTGATATATAAATGAAGCAAGTTCATTATCGGTTCCATCCACATACTTTTTATTAGCAACATCGTAATCAGTGGTGGGGCTCTTCACATGACACAATTTCACATCACCACAATGAATATTACCATCTGAGGTATAATGCAACAAACATCCTCCAGAGGGCGTTGGCAATTTTCGCTTTCTGTTGCTGTCGCTACGTCCAAACTTATCGATAACCATTTTGAAAATGATAATGTATTGGGGAACGTAGTGTATCTTATAGAATTATTTTTGCCTCTTTGAGTTCATTCAAAATGGCAATGATTTCATTGTTGTGCGAAGTATTTCCTGCATCTCGAGAGGCTAGCAATAATTTGAGACGTTCGCATAGCTCGTTGGGATCGTCCCAATAAATGTATTCAATGGGTTTCGTATTGAATGTCATTGCAAGAGGTGACGTTTTGGGTAGACATGATGTCATCGCAGTAGTAGTAGTAAGAGGTGTTTTAGGTTGAAAAAACCCAGTACCAGTTTTACGACGATTTCCTGCTGTAGGAAACAACGGTTTGATTATGTTGGTGTACTTGTATCTATGTGTGCCTTTTAGATGCCCAGCCGAATTCTTGTGAGCGCTCGATAAATTCAAAATCTTTTTGTATACATTCAAATCCTCAGTGTTATAATTTTCAGGCATGTCGAGAAATAACAGTTCATATATACCGGGTGTTCCTTTCCAGTGATACCCAGCCAATTTTATGTATCCGCTACGCTTGTCAAAATCGATTTCCTTTTGGCCTAGGAACCATTTTGAAGATACCCCATCATATATGGGACCGTATACTTTGTCGATTTCCTTGTCATTTCCCCAATGTTTTTTAATGTACGGTTGAGACATTATCGGATATTGATCGATATATTCTTCTAAAACTTGTTCATTTATGCCTGACGCAACGTTGTCGTCTTGTTCGTCTTCTGCATACCCACTAAAGATGTTTTCATCATCGTCGTCATCCTCATCTGTACCTGCAACATGTACGAGGGATTGGAATGGAGTCGTTTCAGGCTCTTCCACTGTCTCTTGTTTGACTTCGGTTTTTGCCTCAATTTTCAATGGGGTACTAGCTGACTGTGTTGCTGTTTTATTAGCTATTTTCCTCAATGGAATAGACAGAGGTTTGAAAAATCTTTGCAATGACTCATCTTCTTCGGATTTGCCCAATTTCAGAGCCAAATATTTTTTTCGAATGATGCGTGCAATTCCGTTGATTTTATTCTTTCGAATAACATCAACTTCTTTGCTCAACGGTTTCATGATGGTGAATGATACTACATCACGCACTGTGTATACTTATATATTTGTCGAATCCTTGACGATAACGTCCACCATTCTTATCGAAATCTTTCATTATTACAACGGTTCCATATCGATGTTGCCAACATTCGGCACACATTCTCTTGAATTCATCGAAAGACATGTCGGGAGAGACGTGTTCATCGAATACATGTTTCAAATTTATTTCATCCTGTTTGAAAAGTACAATCATATTGCAATTGTCTCGTATCAATTGTTTGGGGATTTTTGAATATGTCTGACAAAGATAGGCGGCGTCAATGTTCTTATGCCTACATACAGAATAATATTCGCGAATTTTCTGTTTGGCCATCACATGCTACATCATCGAAAATGAATATGGAATTTGATTTGGCTTCGTGAGGGCTTATGATATCCTCATTTTCCCTGAACGGATAATATCCCAACCCCTTGACTTTACTGAAAATTTCTTGAACCACTTGATATTTAGGTTGATACAATGATTTTGAATATACGTAGATATTTTCAAATTTGGCGCCATTCGGGTGGAATAGCAATGTTAAGATAGCGTTTGTCTTTCCACAACCACTCGGCCCACAAATTATTGCACGAAACGAATTGGGTAATAATATACCATGCTTCCCAACTACACTACATTTGTTGGCTTCATTCAAAAAGTCTAAATTTTCAATAGGTAATGTCTTGTCTTGTTGAACGACATTCATGATGTGATGCTGGATAATGAGTGCGCTACGGTTATGAATAAAAACATCACAGTCATCACCCAATCAATCTCAATGTTGACTTACTCCGGTGCAGGTGTCGTTAATTCGATTATCAATAAGCTCCCGTTCGAATTACATCTACCTGGTTATCAGTTTTGCGGACCAGGCACCAAATTGAAAAAGAGATTGGAACGCGGTGACACCGGTGTAAATCCTTTGGACGAATATTGTAAAGATCACGATATCGCGTACTCTCAAAGCGACTCATTAGAAGACCGTCATAAAGCAGATCAAGTGTTGGAAAATAGAGCTTGGGAACGCGTTAAATCGAAAGACGCTAGATTTGGTGAAAAAGCTGCAGCTTGGCTCGTAACTACAACAATGAAAGCGAAACGTAAGCTCGGCATGGGGTTGTCCTTTCGACGTAATATGCTTCAAAAAATTACTAAAAATTGGAAGCCACATCCTACCAATATTAAGAAATCTAGTGCTTCGGCTTTGCGAGCTGCTAAAATGGCATTGAGTCAAGCTGGAGGACGTAAGAATATACGGATACCTAGGATAATACCATTCGAAGCAAAATCTGGAGGAATCCTTCCCCTCATCCCTATATTCGCTGCCCTTTCAGCTTTGGGTTCGTTGGCAGGTGGAACAGGCGCTATCGCAAAAACCGTAATAGATGCTAAAAATGCCAAAAAGAAACTTGAAGAAGATCAACGTCACAATAAAGCTATGGAACATTTAGGTTCCGGTTTGTACCTACGCAAAACACCTCGAGGATTTGGTCTGTTCCTAAAGAAACAACAGCAACGCAAAGGGCGAGGTCTTTACTTGAAAAAGCAAAAAAACTCCTACTGAAGCTACCCCATAGAGCATTATACGATTCGGAAATTCAAAAATGTGCCCGTCAAATGAGAATTCCACATTTTCGTGGAGTCTTTATGCGTGACACGTTACCAACTCGTGGTCCTCGACTGCGAGAATGTGCTGTATTGAACTTGGATTCTCGATTGAATAAAGGCACTCATTGGGTAGCTTACATTAAAAACGGCAATGCTGTACAATATTTTGATAGTTTCGGTAATCTCAAACCTCCAATGGAATTGGTCAGATATTTTGGAGGGGGTATAACGATTACATATAACAATGATCAGTATCAAAATGTTGACCAGAGTAATTGCGGACATCTGTGCCTACAGTTTCTGCTCCATAATGTCTGCAAAAATGGTTGGAGATAAATCTTTGCGAGATTTAACCGATGCTGAATTGAAAACTTTATCGATCGACTATTTGATTGAGAATGCTAAACCTTGGGAATTATTGGATGTTTGGCATAGATTACCAAAGGACTACCAACATCGATTCGCTTTGCAGATTCGTTTACCATGTTTCATCCATTACCGACATGAGGTACCACCACCTACATCAGCTGCGTCATCGCTACAAAAAGCAATGTATTATGGTCCTGTGAGTTCGCAAATAGAATGTTATTATTGTAGAAATAAATTATTTTTATGCAAAATGTTGTTGTTATTGTTTCAATCATTATTTAAGGAGATGTCATACTGACATTATATCAGTCATGTTAATGATATTAACGCTAACGAGTCGTTCTTCGACGCTCTCCATCGATTTCAGTCCACCCATTCGATTAGATTCTGATTCTGAATATACTTTGGCTTTGCTCAGTTTCCATTCGTACAACAGTATACCCAACATTGAAGAAAGTACGAAATTCTACTACTATGAAAACGCTGACAAAACTAAACAGAAAAGCATCGATATACCTGTTGGATCTTACGAAATTGGTGACATTGAAGAATTAATAAACAAATACATCACGCCTAAAACGTTCAAGGAAAACCCTGAGGATTTTTTCTATCTGAAACCGAATAATAGTACGCTGAAAAGTGAAATATTCTGTCTGAAGCACTCGATTGATTTCCGACCTGCAAATAGCTTGGCTCACATACTGGGGTTTTCATCTACTGTTCTCAAACCAAACTTACATCACGAATCCGATCTACCTGTGGATATCATTAAAGTACGCACCATACACATAGATAGCAACATTACATTTGGAGCCTTCTACAACGACACACCGACTCATACGATATACGAATTTGCTGTTGGTGTTGATCCGGGGTATGCAATTGACGAAATACCTAATCACCCCATTTACCTACCTATTGCACATAGAGACGAAATAAACAATATCACGCTGCGAGTGCTCGACCAACATTCTAGGCTCATTGATTTCCGAAACGAAGAAATAATAATTCGTTTGGAATTGAAGCGGAAGTATGGTGCTGACTATCTATAAAAATAATACACCTCCATACCCCAAGTCAGTCTTCACCAAGACCTTCACTAGTCGACAACTATTGACAACGGAAAATAAATTGTTTCTGGAATCTCTTGGTTATCATGTTGTCCAATCAAGTGTTCAACATTTTCCGAAAACCGCAAATCGATGAGTCCATACAAAAGATAGAATGGCGGACCTACTATCCATATGTCAAATCTTTTCGCAACAACGATGTTATTGAAATTAACATCAATCAATCTGATGCCTACGATGCTTTGTACGATAGTCTGCTGTTCATTAGTGGAAAAGTTGAGAAGACTAAAGGGGACGGTAAGGTGTCATTCGTAAACAATGCTGGTGCTTTCATGTTTCAATCTGCTAGTTATGAGCAGAGTGGTAAGGA
Organism: Leptinotarsa decemlineata; assembly: GCF_025532065.1. NCBI lineage: Eukaryota > Metazoa > Arthropoda > Insecta > Coleoptera > Chrysomelidae > Leptinotarsa > Leptinotarsa decemlineata. The sequence goes on from NW_027412728.1 coordinate 2,949,447, forward strand.
ATTGGAAGCAGTTCGTGAACTTGGAATTGTTAGTACTGTTAGAGGCTTTCTCATCTACACCGACGAAGATATCAAACACTTGGCCACCTCCGGTTGGACTTTTCCCAACAATACAGGCGTCATCAACACAACTCATCTAACATTCAACATGCTCATACCCATCAAGCATTTTTTGAATATCTTCAACGATTATCAGTGTGTTTCCTACGGTAAACATACCATTCGATTAGTACGAGCTGGAGATGATAGCAACTGTTTCAAAATAGAAGAGACTCCTGCTGCACTAACACCGAAAACGGAAGTTAAATTGGAAATTGAAAATATCGAACTGAAAGTTAAACGACTCTTTCCGCATGATCAAATTAAATTGCAACTTTTGAAAGCTATCCAAGCAGACACTCCTATTCTCATACCGTTCAGAAAATGGGAACTTCATATGCTGCCAGCTCTCACACAAGGTGCAAAAAATGAAATATGGGCCGTCAAGACTTCTTCGTTCCTCGAAAGCCCTTGCTATGTAATTGTATGTTTCCAAAAAAATCGTGACTACACTAAAGTCAACAATGATCCAACAATATTCAATCATTTGAATATTACCAATATAACGCTCACTCTTAACGGTGAGAATTACCCCAAGGAAAATATGCATTTGAATTTTGCAAAGGGGAATTTTTCGCAAGCTTATTTCAACTACTCACAATTTGGTCTCAGCTACAAATTAACCAATCAACATAATCCTCTTCTCACTTCCACCGTCTTCACGGACAAAGCTCTCTTTGTCATCGATTGTTCCAGAAGGGATGAGAGCATCAAAAGTTCCAGTGTTGATGTATTTGATGTGATTTTGCTTCAGTATCAATCGAAGAGTCAACATGAGAGTAGCTGTTGTAGATATTCAAGGCTTCACCGTCGAGCAAAAATTCCATCCTAAAGAAATAGCCATTAGGATTGGAATTCAGTGTAGTAACTTTTTACTGCTGCCAAACACACCATTTTCCAGTTTGAGTAAAGAAGATCGTCGTACCGCCTGTTACTTGGAGCGAAACATTCACGGATTGAGGTATTCCTCTGGCTTTGTGGAATATAATCAATTGGATGCCATCCTCATGGAGAATCTACAAGGTGTCGATGTCATTTATGTGCGAGGACATCAAAAATATGACTTTCTAACTGAAAAATTTCACGAGTTGAATATACCGACACGCGTTGTGAATTTGGAGGGCTATGACAATACAACATGGATGGTTCCCACATTCGACAACAACGAAGGTGCCTCACCCTGTATGCATCACATTCGCAAGCGAACCAACTACAATTGCAGTCTCCGAAACGTAGATATTTTATACAAATGGCTTTGTGATATATTACCAAATCATTTCTTCTTTTTCATCTAACCTCACCGCCTTATGATACCCTCAACAAAAAATAGAAAACGTATGCAAAACGTTCGAAAGCGCACGAAAAACGATCGAAAGCGCACGAAAAACGACCGTAAACGCACGTAAAACGGTCGAAAACGCACGAAAAACGATCGTAAACGCACGAAAAATGATCGAAAACGCACGAAAAACCACGTATTTTGAAATGTCATTGTCGAATACTTCGCTCTCCCATTACCCTCACGTTGAGTTCACAACGCTTAACCTCTCGACACTTTTGAATCTCCTCTTTCTCCTGATGATACTAACTTGGTTAACAAAGATAGGAGACGTAGTGCCCTTTTGGCATGTTGGAATGCTAGACTTCTGTTGAACCGACATGTTTTTTCTTAAATGGTATATTTTGACGCACCCTGTACACTTCGACGTCATGTTTGTTTTCAATGATGTATTTTGAGACACCCCGTATACAATGACGGATCACAGGTTGTCATATTTTTTCTTAAATCTGATTCATTATTATAAAATATATCATTTTCGCGCTTCCAATTTTCGTCGAGTAGTTCACGATTAATTCCAAAACCGGCAATGCTACATTACTCCATAAACATTGATTTATTGTACAGGCAACGCCGAACCTGCCATGCTGGCATGTATTCACATTTGACAGATACCGTCTTATGAGTCTAGTGTTTACAGTGTCCTTCTTCAACCAATAGATAGTTCAGCTAGTGACTCATAGATGACTCTGTGTGTTCTATAACTTAATTTTCAAACCGGCAACGCTACATTACTCCATAAACATTGATTTATTGTACAACTGGCAACACCTGCTTGCACTAGCAACCGGTAAAACCTCAATCTCCATCTCTCTTTGCATCGATTACGTCACACGCGCCTCTCGCTCTTACACACACATACACATCTTTACATGAAATATTAATTATTTCCCAAATCTAAGTATATTTTCCTATCTTCAATATGATAATGACGATTACATTCTACGGAAATCAAAAATAAAAATGCTGTCAAGTATAATGAATGAGTCAATTTCGGTCCCGACAAAACTAACGCTATAAATACCCAACATTCGCAGTTAACTTCAATATCTTACGATGGTGTAGAGGCTAAGGACAATGTCTACGGCGCGGACGACCCAGGTTCGAATCCCATAACTATAAACTTTTTTTATTTAAAATCACGTGACTGGAACGTGACAAGGGGGCCGAGGGGTTAGGTGGGGTACCAAGAAGGCCTGAGCGGTGATGTGGAGTACCAGTTGGATGACTGGCTGTCTGTCTCGCTCCGGCTGTCTGTCTGGCTCAATCGGGGCCGCTTCTACTTAACATTCCAGAAACTATATTTCTTGTCCACTTTTCAGAAACAGAACTCTTATCACTCTTAATGAACAAACTCAAAAATAAGGGATCGTCTGGACCTGATGACATTCCAATGTTTCTAATTAAGAAAAGTCTGCCATATATTATATATCCACTCACTTACTTAGTTAATCTGTCTTTCACGTTTGGAGTTTTTCCTGAAAAACTGAAAATTGGTAAAGTTGTACCAGTTCATAAGAAATCTGACGCTCATCTTTTAGAAAATTACAGGCCTATCACTGTACCCTCTGGTTTTTGAATAAATCTTTGAGTATGCATACTTAGAGAGATTAATGAATTTTGTTGAGAGTCATAAAATTATTTCTTCTTCTCAACACGGATTCCATTCTAGAAAATCCACCATAACTGCCATCTCAGCATTCTATGAGAAAATCTTGGAAAGTATAAAATGTGGCGAATGCCCTGTTGGGATATTCTGTGATCTCAGTAGGGCATTTGACTGCGTCGACCACATGATCCTGTTAAAAAAATGTATTCATACGGCATTAGGGGTAATGCCTTCAATTGGATTGAGTCCATTACTAAAAACAGAAGACAGTTTGTCTCATTTACCGATCACCAGCGTATATTCAAATCTGGAACTCAAACTCTGGAAATTGGGGTCCCTCCAGGTTCTGTTTTGGCACCTTTATTATTTATATTATATTGTAATGATATGAATACTGCAGTCGCTGAGTATACATGCATTATGTATGCGGATGATACGTCATTATTAGTGTCTGATAAATGCGACATTTCTTTGAAGGACGAGTGTAACCGGTCACTAAATAATTTAGTTTCATGGTGCAATTCCAATTCTCTGTTTTTTAACTCTGAGAAAACCTTTTCTATTCGATTTCACCATCGACAAAAAACTTGTTCTGACATCAAAATAAATGCCAACAACAGGATACTTTCTAATGTCACTGAATGTAAATTTCTAGGGCTGACATTAGACCACTGTCTGAACTGGAAAGGACATTGTAGCCAACTTACCTCCAAATTATCATCTACCACATATTTAATGAGAAACCTCAAAATGATTTTAACCAGTGATCAAATACTGAATTATTACCATGCTCATGTAGAATCGCGAATTAGATATGGCATTTGTCTCTGGGGTGGTTCTTCATCAGCGCACACTGTTTTTGTCGCACAAAAAAAATTCTCCGAATCTTGGCTGGAGTTGCACCTCAAACATCATGTAGAGACCTTTTCAAGCAATACAAAATATTAACTCTTGCGGATATATTTATATTTGAAATGTGTTTTTATATTTATATAAATCAATCAAAGTTCGAACGACATAGCTCCTATCATAGTATTGACACGAGAAATCGTAATAATTTCTATGTGAAACCCTATAAATACAACGTAACTGGCCGGTCCCCTTTTTACTTGGGATTGAAAATGTTCAACAAGTTACCTTCTTTTCTCAGAGAAATTGACAGAATCCATGTTTTTAAATTCAATTTGAAAATGTTTTTATTGAATTATAGTTTTTATAGCGTGCAATAATTTTTTAATGTGACTGTATGATCTTCTTGATTGTATTCATTCATATAACTGACTATTCCAATACATGTTCATGTCTTATGGAAAATAAATATTATTATTATTATTATTATTGTTACAGTGTGTAAAAGCCAAATGGAATAAATTCATTATTTCGGTTACTGTACATATTAAAAAAACACGAAACGCGTCAAATGTAAATTATAATTTGACATTCTTCAACGTTAAAATGTCACTCCCACTTTCAACGCCCCCCTTCGAATGACAGATACAACCCACAGTTTTTTGAATGGGAAGTATAGGCTTGTGATATTCAAAAATATTATCTCGAATTAAACTGTCTACTAACATTACTTAACATATCAGACGTGACCAACTTAATAGCAAGCGTTATTCGTTTTTTTAAGTCATTCAAATCTGAAGGTTTAGTTTTGTATATATTGCTCTATACATATCCCCATAAAAAGAAATCTAGTGGTAAAAGATCAGGTGATCGCGCTGGTCATTTAATCGATCTTCGCTCCCCTATCCACCGATTGGGACATTAACTTGGTAATGTGGTGGTGCTCCATCCTGCTGAAACCATAACGTATTCACTGGAACTTGAGGGTTTCCTGGATTAGGATATAAATTTGCTAAACTTGAAATGACATCATTTTGCAGTAGTGCCAAATAATTATCGCCATTCGAATTGCCCTCAATAAAAAAAGGACCAATGATATGGTTTCCTACAATCCCTGCCCAAACATTAACCTTTTGAGGATATTGCGTGTGTTCTTCTCTCATTCAGTGAGAATTTTCCGTTGACCAGTATCGGTAATTTTGCCGATTAGCATGACCGTTAGGAGACGTCTTCTGATTGGATGATATTGCTATCCAACAAGTCCATCATTTGCCCACAACATAAGTTCTTTCATCAAAATTGTCTTCCATGAGCTCCTGAATAGGTATCATTTTACAGGGATGCATTTTATTCTCTTTTAATATGTTTACTTTTAATGTATGGCTAACATTGAATGTAGTGGATGTGGGTTTTCCATTAAATAGTTGTATCAATCTGAAAAAGAGATTTAGAAAAAATACCAAAATTTCACTATGGTTAACTAACTCTTCACTGAAAATGATCAATGGAAAAAATTGTTTATTCAAAACTAATCTCAAATACCCTGACAGCATTCTATTAAAAAACCGTTACAAAAGTTTGAGAAACAAAGTCACCAATTTGATAAAAACCACCAAGCAAAATCATTATAAGAACAAAATAGAATACAAAAAACAAGATACCAAACAACTATGGAATATTGTGAAAGAAATCACCGGCACTAAACCTAAATGAACCACAATTGGACCAATAAAAAATGATCAAGGAGTACTCCTAACAAACAACAGAGACATATCCAATAAATTCAACGATAATTTCGTAGATATTGGAAAGAAATTGGCAAATAAAATAGTCAAAAATAATAACCGTGTTTTTCATCCAAATATTTTACCAAACTCTTTTGTCTTAAGCCTAACTGATAAAAATGAAGTAAACGCTTTAATCTGCGACAAAAAGGCGGTAGAAAAAGTTAAAGCAGAACTGCTAAAATCAATATCACATTATATCGAGTGTTCCAACGAAAAGTATGCACCTTGCTTTTCTCCTTTTTTTGTAACTTAACGTAAAAATGCTCGGACAGGTCAATTTTGCTTTTGAGGGGGACACATTTTTTATGTATTTTTCTACCTGTGCCTTCAACCCCCTAGAAAGGGTGAGTAACAACCCTAAAATTTTGAATGGAAAGTGGGGTCGAGTGATATATCATTTGAAAGGGCACAAAATTCTCTTTCCAATGATACCTAATTTGTTGTATTTACTTGAATAGTTATAAAAAAAGCAAGAACATTTACTCGATATTTTTGGTGTTAATAAAAATGCGGGAAAAAACGACATTTTTATCACTACTACATTCCTCAATTTCTCTCGTGCGTTTTTTGGTTCAAATAACAACAGCAGATAAGTGTACAAAAAGAATTTAGGCAAACGTTTATTGATTCAGTTCGGTTGCTTTTGAAATTATTTCAACTTTACTGTAAAAATGGTTTATTCAATTCCTGAACGAGTTGAAATTGTTAAACTTTATTATCAATATAATAGTTGTGCTAGACTTACTGCTCGCTTCTTTAATAACAGTCATCCCGGGAAAAATGTGAATGATTCGTGCGTTGCCAAGAGTTTGCCGATACCGGATCTGTCTGTAATGTGAAACACCAGCCACGGAAACCGATCAGAAATGAAGCAGTGGAAGTCGCTGTTTTGGGACATGTTGAATTGGATCATACTCAAAGTACCTGTGAGCTTGCTGCAGTCTCAGGTGTCTCCCGTTCGTCCATAATACGGATATTGAAAGCCTATAAATTTCATTCGTACAAAATTAAATTAGTACAGGAACTCAATGAAGATGATCCTGATAGAAGACTGCAATTTTGTGAACAACTGAGCCAGCTACTAATTGATGATCCGCACCTATCATTCAACACGTGCTTTTCCGATGAGAGTACATTTTTTTTTAATGGAGCTGTGAATAGGCATAATTGCCGTTACTGGGATGACAGTAACCCACACTTATTCCGAGAGGTCCATACCCAGTACCCTCAAAAAATCAATGTCTGGTGTGGCATATTAGGTAGTCATATCGTAGGGCCACTTTTTATTCTTGGGAAAACTGGTGAGGTCTACCTGAACATGCTTGAAGATACAATTGATCCTCTCATAATAGAAATAATTGAAAATGACCAAAATCATAATGATGATCGGCTTCATTTCCAGCAAGATGGAGCACCTCCTCACTATGTTGCTCCGGTAAGAGAGTTTTTAGATGACCGGTTTCTTGGACGGTGGATTGGAAGGAGAGGCCCCATCGAATGGCCTGCCAGGTCACCTGATTTATCGCCTTTAGACTTTTTCCTTTGGGGACACTTGAAAATAAATGTTTTGCTACGCAGCCCGAGTCCATAGAAGATCTTCGCCAACGAATTACAGCAGAGTGCAGAAGTATAACACCTGATATGCTACAGAATGTTAGGAATAGATTTGAACAAAATCTGTATTATTGTATGGAAGCAAATGGATCACAGTTTCAGCACTTGCTGAAGTAGGATTCTACTAAGTCAATTACACATTTCAAAGTACTGAGTTGTAGTTGTTTTTCTTCATGATACCTACATGTTTGAGTGAAATACAACAAATTAGGTATCATTGGAAAGATAATTTTGTGCCCTTTCAAATGATATATCACTCAACCCCACTTTCCATTTAAAATTTTAGGGTTGTTACTCACCCTCGCTAGGGAGTTGAAGGCACAGTTAGAAAAATACATCTAAAATGTGTCCCCCTAAAAAGCAAAATTGACCTGTCCGAGCATTTTTGCGTTAAGTTGCAAAAAAAAGAAGAAAGGCAAGGTGCATACTTTTCGTTGGACCACTCTATATAACTTTAGTTACATAAAAATCACTTGAATAACTGAAGTATATAAGGTGGAAGTGCATTAGAATCATATGTTGTATGTGAGTAAAAATGTATTTATTAGTCTAATCATTATTATTATTATTATCATTATTATTATTAGTAATCAAAATCATCACCGAGTGTTCACAAATTAGTGAAAAAGTACACTGATAAGAAAAGCGGTTGAAGAACTATTCCACCATAGCTCACAAACGTGACAGCAAATTCATCAAATAGTTATGGAGGACAAAGCCGTTCAGCAGATTATAGAAGAGATAAGAAAAGCAAAAGAGAAAATTGAAACCACAAAAGTTGAATTGAGAAATAGTATTGAGGCAAGTGAGGCGAAGGTCCTGCTAACAATTGAAGACGTGAAATTTAGAGTGCACCAACTTGAAGAGGAAAATTTTTTCTTGAGAGAAGCTGGAAAGGAAAGAAAAACATAATAATATTGTTGTTTTCTGGTGGACTGAAGCGAAAAAAAATATTACTCCAGATTTTGTTTGTACCGAGCTGAATGAATTGTTAGGAGTGGAACTCAAAGAATCGGGTATTAACGATTTGTACTGTGTTGGAAAAGCAAATAATTGCCCTGTAAAAATTGAATTTATATCGCAGCTCAAGAAAAAGAAAGTTATTAAAAACTGTAAATCACTGAAAGGAAGCAATCTATCGATATCACACGACCAAACAGATAAACAACGCAGAGAATATAAGCTACTAAGAGAACACCTACTTCACGAAAGAGAAAAAGGAAAAAACTGCTACGTTAGGGGCAACAAACTCATTATAAATAACATAAGCTACTTTTTGGAAGAGTTACATGGAAAACGTGTTGAAAAAAAATTGAATAGTACCCCAGCAACCCCAACCCAGCCTCTTATATTATATGCAGAGGATATAGCAACTAGTGACAGCGCTCAACGTCCAGGAAACACCAAAGACATAAATATCCTTCAGGAAAATAATACACCAAAAACTGGTACAATTCCAAAAACGACACTGAGGAACGAAAAAATTACCAGATTGCGTACAAACTCTCAAAGAAAAGACTAATTTAAATTTTGTATTTTCTGCCAACTTGTCTCTTCATTATCTTTTTCAGAAATAAATATTACAGTTTTTTTGATAATATAAACATATTTTACAAATACATATCAATCGATTCATCAAATTATTTATATTCAATATAGCGTTATTAAAATGAATCAGTATATTAGGGACTCTGAATATCATCCGGTAAAAACAGCACAAATTGAAAATATTAAAGATTACAATAAAATTTTGAGAAATTACAATCATAAAACATGCAATTTTGGAATATTTCACCTAAATATTAGAAGTGTATCAAAAAATTTGGATGAACTTCAAGTTTACCTTTCACAAATGAAAAAAAAATCCAATTCGTCGTATTGACAGAAACAAGAAAAATAACTGATACATCTATGTATAACCTAAATTTACAGAAAAAGTTATAGTTTTTCAATGGAAATGTGCCTATAAAAACATTTTATTGAAACAACTATAAAAATAAAATAAAAACAACAATAAAAATTAATTGGCGCTCCGGGGCGACTTCATTGATTCCAGTAGCGCATTTGCTTTTTCAGCTGCAGGAAAACCCGGAAAAACCTGCAGCACCACATCATCTGAAGATCTTGATTTAACAACATCCTCTCTCTTATAAAACAAAATGTGGGGTGTCTCCAGAGGCTCCAATAAATTCAATGCATTACCAGAACATGTGACACGACTATTGTCAAACTTAAACCAGTCCGTTTCGTCTTTGACCAAAGCGTAATAATGACCAAATTCAACGCCAGAACTACAGTGAACAATGACTGCATGAATATTATAATAGTGGTCTGCTAGGTTGAAATGTTCATCTATTTCGAACCTTCCAAAGAGTTTCTTGCTTCCGTTAGAGGTTGAGTCTTGTTTGAAAATCATCAGTGTTATTAGCTGGTGCCTCAGCTATACTTGTTTCCTTATAACAGTCGGTTAGTTTGGCGCATGTTTGACAATACAGTCGATCATCACCTGTTAATTCCATTTTCAGATGATTTAACATTAAGCTTTGCACGGACTGGTTATTAGTCATATTAGGAAAAGCTAGATGAAGTTCCAGAAATTCACATAAGTTTTCGCTACTTCTTGAACATTTACTACAAAGTAAACAAGTGAGGACTTTTCCAGTAAAAGATTTACAAACACAAGACGAGATGGACTGTACGGAATCGTTCAGTCCAGAGCGGTCATGAGTATTGATTTTCCTATTGTTTTGCTCACGAAGAGTATTCAACAAGAACCCCAAGAATTCGGAACAATCCTCTTGTTGTCCTAACGAGTATCTAGTGGACTTCAAAGACTCCAGGAAATCAGTTGGAGAGAAAGATGATACCTTCTTACGAAACTGCAGCTGCATGAACAGGTGTTTGAGTTTGATGGATGAGTAGGAAACATTCCCTTTCTCGTTCATCATTAAAACTTCGTTCTTGAAATTCTTCGTCATGAACAACACTTGTAAAATGCTAGTCATATAGCAAGTGTTTCCTAAATTATCCAATCCAATTTTCTTCTCTAGATTTTCAGGACAACTATCTACTGATTCGTTAGGAAGAACATGTTTCACAGAATCTCCATAAGAACCATTTCTCAAGCTGCGATTGATCCTTCCAAGTGAAGAATGGTTTCGTATAGGGATCGGCTCTTGCTTCGTGAAGCTCTTCCACTGAAAGGGAACCACAGTTCTACGAGGACTGCAACTCATATTTGGGGGGCAAGAATGACCTGAGTCCACTGACCGCACTGAAAAAGAAGAAGGTGGATCAATCACTTGTGAATTAACTGATGGAGACTGATGAATATCCACATATCTCGGCTTGTTTCGAAGAGGTTTCAGTTCCGTACTGAAATTAGGGCAATGCATGATCTCATCAAAATTATGTGAAGGAGGAATAGTTCCAAGTACTGAAGCAGCATTGCCACGTTGAATAGCAATACAAATTCTTTCTATCAAAAAAGAGGTAGAACGGTGATCTTTCGTTGCTTGGCCTATTCTCCTTCCAAGTTCATGAACGAATAACAGAGGCTCCGGGCCATAAACACCAAAAGTTTCAACCGCTACTGAATGAAACAGATAGTTGTTTCCAAGATTTTGGTATTTTTTTCTTTTCAATTTCTCGCCAGACAATGCTGCAGACTTGGAACTTTCGGCGACCGTGTCAACGCAAGTGAAGTCCCATAGCCTAAATGGTTATGACTTACTTGAAATGATGGTGATATCAATATAACTAATGAAGTACTAGTCTATGTCAATGAGGAGCTTGACTACTCCTTCAAAATAATCAAACTGCACATTTGGAAACTTCTTGAAATAAAAGTTATACAAAACAACAAAACTCTTTAACTATCCGATATATATATAGATCTCCTAATACCGATAAAAAAATGTTCAACGAAAAATTTACAGAATACCTACATATAATTTCTGAATATAAACCTGAGTATTTTGTTATTATTGGTGATATGAACTTTGACCTACTCGATGAAAATAACGAAGATACCACAGAATACTTGAATAATTTATATGAGTATAATTTTCATTCAATGATAAACTGCACAACCCGTCCCCAAAGTAATTCTTGCCTTGATCATATCTTCATTAACAATTTAAACAACTCTAGCACTTTTTCTGCAATTCTGAAATTGAACATAACATATCATTATGCAACTACAGTTCTTCTGGAATTCAATGCAAATCATTCAAACCATCCGTTGGTATAAACGTAAAAAAATGATTAAGTATGAAAACCTTAGAAAAGATCTAATAAATTACAACTGGCAACTTTTCCATACCCTTAATGATCCCAATGAAATGACAGATTCATTAATCAATATATTGAAAGACGCTATTGCCAAAAATACAGTAAGTATAAAATACCTTCATAAAGATATACATAGAAACTCAAGGTTTGGTAAGATCTGTGAATGAAAGAGACAAATTATTTCACATTCTCAAAAACAATCCAGGAAATCCAAACCTGATAAAAGAATATATTAGATACCGAAACATCCTTGGCATACTATTAAAAAATGCCAAGCAAAAATATTATCAAAAGATCATAAAAGATAATAAACAAAATAGCCAAGGAAAATTGTTAAAGAAAATAATAAAAGTAAAACAAATTGTGAGTTAAAAAAAATAATTAATGAAAATAAAGACATTATTAAAGATAATAAAGCAATGGCTGATACTTCCATTGATATTATGCTTGTGTAGGAAAGAAATATGCAGAAAATATCACACCGCCACCCACTCCTTCACCCAGAAGGAAACAGATATCCGCATCTACACACATCGGAAAAGTCTAGGGATATTTTTATATAAATATCATAAAAATAAATGCCTGCAAAAACGGTAACTAATCTTTTATCAAGTTTTTTACAAACTGTAGGTTTTCGGCTAAAATGAATAATCTGAAAGTGTCGAGTTTGTACATTCTATGCAGTTCTTGCTCAGCAATTAAACTGGAAATATTGTGCTTTAACACGGAACGCCATCACTTACTATTGGCTGAGATGAATAGAGCTGTAGGGCTTCTTCAAGGTGGCATGCGACAAAATGATGTGGCGGCGTTTCCGTGAAACTGGCAGTCCAGCCGAACAACATCCAGGGCGAGGACGCGCTACAACTGCAGTTCAAGACCGATTTTTGGTCTTAACCGCAAGAAGACAACCGACAATCACAGCACCTGAGTTGGTTAACGTGTTGCAGCAGACGCACCAGGTAACCATTGGTCGTGATACTGTCAGAAATCGACTGCATGAAGCAGATCTCTACAACAGAAGGCCACTTAGATGTCCACCTTTGTCGAGAGGCAATCGCGGTAGAAGATTAGAGTGGTGTCAAGAACATCAAAACTGGGATGCAAATGATTGGGCCACAGTTTTGTTTACATACGAATCCAGATTTGGATTTCATCCAGATTCTCGTCGAGTAAGACTGTGGAGACGACCTGGAAATAATGAACGTTTGAGACACGTCCAGAAAGTCCACACATACAGAGGTGGTACAGTAATGCTATGGGGCGGAATCATGATCGGCGGCAGAACCGATCTCGTTTTTCCAAATCGCTCCCTCACAGCTCGACAGTACCTCGACACCATTCTTCTACCTATCGTCCGTTCGTTTGCTGGTGCTGTTGGTGAAAACTTCCACCTAATGCATGATAATGCTCGTCAACATGTCGCGCGTCTAGTGACTGACTCGCTCACCAACGAAGGAGTTGATGTATTGCCATGGCCAGCCCAATCACCGGACCTGAATCCCATCGAGCATGTGTGAGACATGCTTCAACGAAGAATTACTCCGCATATGGGGAACATTCACACAACGTTTCAATTGAGAGAGCTTTTAATCGCTGAATGGGCAAATGTACCTCAACAAGACATTGACAATCTCATTTTGTCGATGCACGATAGATGTAGGGCCGTAATAAATCAGCGTGGAGGCCATACTTTGTACTGATTCCATTTTTTTTGTATTATGATTATTTTTCGGGGTGCCAAAGAAGAGCCATATTTTTTTTAGTTTTGCTTATATGCGCACTCAGTATTTTCGACCATTTAATAAATTTTGTTGTAAGTTACATTCGTTTAATAATCACCCGTCAACTTTTTTTTTCCTAAAGCGATCTAAAAAAAATTATTGCTATTTTTAAAAATATCCTTAGACTTTTCCGATGTGTGTATTTTTTTCAACCCAGTCAACGACAAGGAAATAATAAGTATTATGATGACTCTCAAAAAAAAGAAAGCCCCTGGTATAGATAAAATATCTGCTGAAACAAACATTGCACCATATCAAAGATCAAATAGCAGAACCTATAAGTACACTTGCAAATAAAATTCTAGAAAACGGAATATTTCCTAAAGCATTCAAAGTGGAAATCATCAGGCCAATGTATAAAAGTGGTAATAAAAATGAAGTCTTCAGTTATCGCCCCATCACTCTAATTTCCAACTTGGCAAAAATATTCGAAAAGGTGATTAAAGCTAGAATCGAATGTTTTTTATCCAAAAATAAATTATCATCTAACAATCAGTTTGGCTTTAGAACGGGGCTGTCAACTCAGGATGCTATTCTGCTGGTCACTTTTAATATCTATAAAATTTTAGTAAATGGTAAATCTTCATTGGCTGTGTTTCTGGATCTCGCTAAAGCGTTTGATACCATTGATCATTCTCAATTGCTGCACACACTTTTTGATTCGGGGTTCAGAGGTACTGCACATAAGCTGATAAAGAGTTATTTGATGGACAGAGAACAATACGTGGAAGTAAACGAAAACCTAAGCCTTAAAGAAACTATGGAGTATGGAGTACCACAAGGGACAGTTTTAGGAGCCATACTCTTCATTATTTATATAAATGAAATACTCACCTTAAACAGTTCTGGAACCATATGCAGCTTTGCTGACGATACCGTTATTATATATGAATCGGAAACCTGGAAAGGCTTAAAGGAAAAAGTAGAACAGGATTTAAATTTAATCGTAGACGCATTCAACCACAAAATACTCACCATCAACTCCTCAAAAACATGGTTTCTCCCCTTTACATGCTACGCAAACAAACTACCAACATTCGAATCTTTATCAATTCATAACCACGGAAAATATATAGAAATAAAACAAGCGGAAAAAGTAAAATATCTGGGAGTATATATTGACAGGCATATGAGATGGGATGTACACATCCAACGAATAGTACAATCTCTGATAGCCATGTTATCAAAATTCAAAAACCTAAAAATACTTCTAGGTGAATTTCACTTAAAAATAATATATCATACACTTGTTGAATCACGATCATCTTATGGAATAGTGGGATGAGTTTCTGCTTCCCCGTACCATATGAAGCAACTTGAAGTAATTCAGAAAAAGATTCTGACATCATATGTGGTAAGCCTCAACGCTATTCGTCGGATTCACTGTTTTCGGAATGTAAAATTTTAGATGTACGCCAAGAACAGTTACTATGTATGTGTATGTTGAGTTCAGGACCCCTTTTTTAAATGTAATTTTTGAATTGTATTGTATAATAATCAATTCCACTTTATATTAATAATTGTACTATTCATGTGTTTTTTACCTTTATGTGCATGTAAATATTTTACTAAATTTTGTTTTTCTCCTTACTTTACATCTTTTGTATCCACCAAATCAGGATTATCTCAATAACAATGCTCCTGCGCTCTGGCTCTGCCATAGCAGGAATCATTGTTTATTAGCACTGAAATTCTTTTTCTTAGCGAAATACCTTAGAATGTAAAAATATTTTATATTTTACCTGTTTGTACTGCAATGAACATTATTATTATTATTATTTTTTCCACCGGTAGTGTGCGCTGGTCAGGCCCTACCCCCCGAAGCCTCGATACATTCGGGAGGGCGCGCCGGCATTATCAACCAATGACCACTCCCCACACCGTGGGGTAAGTGATCATTGGGTCCGAGAATCATGTGCCCTGAGCAAACGCAGTGAGCCAAGAATGACAGCCTTCTGCATCTGTGTGGCTAAGCATTCTGCCTTAGTGCGGCAAGCCGGTATAATTTTAGGAGAGTAGAGAGGACATCATTCCACCAAGGACTCCAATAATCAGAACAACCATCTCGACAGAGTGATCCGGATAGAGTCTGCGGAGTTCGAAGAGAAAATCTCTATATTTTATCCGTTTTTCTCCTCTTTTCTAACGATATTCATCTCGCCAGGAGCTGAAAACTCCACGACAAATATCGTCTTGGTCTGGTGGTCGAGAAGGACTACATCAGGCTTATTAGCTTGTATGAGTCTGAGGGTGGGGAACGAATAGTTCCAATAAATTCGGCACTTCTCGTTCCCCACAACGGATTCAATATCCCCCGGAGCGTAGGGCAACACCGGTGTCTCGTCAATACCGTAAGAGTGCCGTAGATGGTAATATAGCACTCTTAGGGCCGCGTTATGTCGATGGATATAGGCCGAGACCGCATATGCTGGACAAGTGCATTAGGGTCTCGGGCGTCTCGCGGCGCCTTGATGAACCCCTCAGTTTCCGACTTGAGCCCACTCGACCTGAGAAAAGCGAACGTCAGGCGCTTTGATAAGCCAAGGTCTCCAATGTTATTGAAGAAGACCCCATGCATTGGCTTATCTTGTGTCTCCGCAGAAGTAAGGTGATCTCTGCGGCTTTTATCTGAGCTTTTTTGCTGAACGGGTTCCAACTCGGTGACAGTGTTGTAGTCACCTCGTTCAGAGTCGAAAACTATACCGAGTTCATCAGCTGCTCGGGCAGCTGCCCTAAGGAGAAATGCTCCAATTCCTGCTATCTCATGGTCACGGACCGTGCAGAGAAGGGGATCCGAATTCCTGACGACTTTACAGGCTGTATCCAGTACCATTCTGTCATGTAGACACTCCAAACTCAAAAGTCCACGGCCTCCCTGTTGTCGGGGGAAGTACAACCGTGGAACGGACGATTTGGGATGCAAACTCCTATAGAGATGCATCATTTTTCGGGTCTTTACGTCAAGTTGTACAGCTCCTCCCGAGTCCACTTCACTACTCCAAACGAGTAGAGTAATATTGGAACGGCAAGCATATTTGTTGCAGCAACTTTGTTCTTCCCCGACAGTTCCAATGACCAGATCTGTCGAAGTTTGTGCTGATACTTGCCGCGGAGAGAGTTTTTCACTGCAGTTACCTCTTGTGAGTGGCGTTGTTCCACCCCGAGGTAAGTATATGTCTCTTCGGCATCCAGATGCCAGATTATTATTATCATTATTATTTTCCACCGTAGTGTGCGCTGGTCAGGCCCTATCCCCCGAAGTCCCGATACATTCGGAAGGGCGCGTCAGCATTATCAACCAATGACCACTCCCCACACCGTGGGGTAAGTGATCATTGGGTCCGAGAATCATGTACCCTGAGCAGACGCAGTGAGCCAAGAATGACAGCCTTTTGCATCTGTGCGGCTAAGAGTTCTGCCTTAGTGCGGCAAGCCGGTGTGATTTTAAAATTCGAGAGTAGAGAAGACATCATTCCACCAAGGACTCCAATAATCAGAACAACCATCTTGACTGAGTGATCTGGATAGAGTCTACGGAGTTCGAAGAGAAAATCTCTATATTTTATCCATTTTTTCTCCTCTTTTCTAACGATATTCATCTCGCCAGGAGCTGAAAACTCCACGACAAATATTGTTTTGGTCTGGTGGTCGAAAAGGACTACATCAGGCTTATCAGCATGTATGAGCCTGAGGGTGGGGAACGAATAGTTCCAATAAATTCGGCACTTCTCGTTCCACACAACGGATTCAATATCCCCCGGAGCGTAGGGCAACACCGTTGTCTCGTCAATACCGTAAGAGTGCTGTAGATGGTAATATAGCACTCTTAGGGCCGCGTTATGTCGATGGATATAGGCCGAGACCGCATATGCTGGACAAGTGCATTAGAGTCTCGTGCGTCTCGCGGCGTCTTGATGAACCCCTCAGTTTCCGACTTCAGCCCACTCGGCCTGAGAAAAGCGAACGTCAGGCGCCTTGATAAGCCAAGGTCTCCAATGATATTGAAGAAGACCCCATGAATTGGCTTATCTTGTGTCTCCGAAGAAGTAAGGTGATCTCTGCGGCTTTTATCTGAGCTTTTTGCTGAACGGGTTCCAACTCGGTGACAGAGTTGTAGTCACCTCGTTCAGAGTCGAAAATTATACCGAGTTCATCAGCTGCTCGGGAAGCTGCCCTAAGGAGAAATGCTCCAATTCCTGCTATCTCATGGTCACGGACCATGCAGAGAAGGGGATCCGAACTCCTGACGATTTAACAGGCTGTATCCAGTACCATTTTATCATGTAGACACTCCAAACTCAAAAGTCCACGGCCTCCCTGTTGTCGGGGGAAGTACAACCGTGGAACGGACGATTTGGGATGCAAACTCCTTTAGAGATGCATCATTTTTCGGGTCTTCACGTCGAGTTGATACAGCTCCTCTCGAGTCCACTTCACTACTCCAAACGAGTAGAATAAGATTGGAACGGCAGTTCCAATCAGTTCCGATGACCAGTTCCGATGACCAGATTTGTCGAAGTTTGTACTGATACTTGCCGCGGAGAGAGTTTTTCACTGCAGTTACCTCTTGTGAGTGGCGTTGTTCCACCCCGAGGTAAGTATACGTCTCTCCGGCATCCAGATGCCAGATTATTATTATTATTATTATTATATCTAATAAAATAATCACGTGTAAAATGTTTTCCATGGATTTTCGTTTATTCGAGTATCTAGAAAGTTTGTAAATTTTATTTTCTTGATAATGAAATTTAATGTGTTAAAATAATTTTTATTGTTCCGTCCGTATCGGTCAGCGCGTGTGGAACGTGCATCGTCCGCTTTTAGCACTATTTTCGCTTCTAATTTAAATTTATAAATATTGGTAATGGAGTTCCGGGAGGTGGAACTTTTTTTTAGGAAATTTCTCCCTCTTTTAGAATCTTTTTTTCAAATTTTGAATATCTTCTATATTTTCCGAGATATTTGCAAAAAACCAACCCCCTCCTTTTTCACTAAATTGTTTATAACTTTTGCAATTTTTTCGAGCCCCTCTTGAAATTTTTCAAAAAGTAGCTAGAGGTCACTTCTAATCGAATGAGCCCTGGATCATAATTTTCGGTGCCCTTATTGGACAGAAGTCCCAAAAGTTCATCTTGTCACCCAGACTATTAGGAGATAATCATTAGCAATAAATACATTTATATTCCAACAAAAAATGAAGTGAAAAGAGGGCCTTTTGTAATATAAGTAGGAATGAGAGGTATAGTAAAACACCCAAATAGATCATTCATTTATTGTCTTGCCCCACATTAGGGCTGGTTAATAATGATACATCAGTCAAGAGTGAACATATCAAGACGGACATTCAGTGGACGCCGACACTTCTAAATATGATATGCGTAATATATACAGTTTAGTGTAGCTGAATGAAGTGTCAAGCGGTTTCTTCAGCATCAAGATCCGCAAAAATGAGTTTTATATCTACAGATGTTGGAGCGTCATAATTTTTTGGAGAAGAGAGTTAATTCAGTTTACTGTATCACTTAATTTCTAACAGAATTTTGTTTTATTCAACAAAGGAGGTATACATAGGCGACACTTTATTGTAAGATATTCACTGTGTTGCGATAGATTCCTTGGACGTGTTCATACTGAATGAGTTCTATTCACTTCATAATATACAATAATGATTTGAATTATATGACATGTTCTACTTTTACCTGAGTTTACCTGTGAATGTGATATTGGTCTTCACGTTCAAGAAACTACTTCTATTCTTTTGTATTCTTTGGAAAAATATTCCCTGCGTTTAGTCAATATGAAGTTTTTGACTGAACAACAAATCAACTTATATTCTCCAGATATATGATCTGACCCCTCTGGACCTATTAATGGACATGTTACGATTGCGCACGGCTGGTGCGCAATCTTAACTTTGGAACTTTTGCCCAAGGTCACAGAAAATTATGATTCAGGGCTCATACGATTCGGAATGACCTCTAGCAACTTTTTTTGAAGTGGGGCTCGAAAAAACTGCGAAAGTTATAAACAATTCAGTAAAAAAAGGGGGTTTGGTTTTTTACAAATATCTCGGAAAATATTAAAGATATCCGAAATTTGAAAAAAGATCCTTAAAGAGGAAAAAATTCACTAAAAAAAAGTCTCACTTCCCGGAACTGTATCATCAATATTGATAATTTTAATTTAGAGGAGAAAATAGCGGGCGATCCGCGTCTCGCACGCCCTGACCGATATGGACCTTTGAACAATTATTTTAACCCATTAAATATCATTCTTGGGAAAGAAAATTACATACCTTCTAGACACTTGAATAAACGAAAATCCATGGAAAAAAGTTTTTTCCGTGATTATTTTATTAGATATACTTTAGTTGATAAATAAATTTTCACAAGTTTTAAATTTACATAAAATCCCTGATAATTTTTAAACTAAAAACCTCAATTTTTGTTCACTTTTTGGAGCTATTTTTGAAAGCCTTCAAAAAAGATTCCCGTTGAAAAAATGAAAAAAATTTGATTTTACACTTTGTTATTAATAATAATCAAAGACGTTAAAAAGTGAAAAATTCAATTAAAGCAATGATTTTTTTTATTATTCAAATTTATTCGTATTCTCATTATTTAATGTTACAGCTTGTCAAATCTAGAAATATTATGAGTTTTAAAAACAAAATTGTTTCTTAAAAAATGTTTTTCATTGCTTGAAAACGCATTTGTTGGTTAACAATTTTTGTTGCTACTAAATATGATATATAATAAACAATTTATTTTGAACCAATTAATATTTACAATATATTTTTTTTAAATACTACCAAAAAAAAAACCATGTGTCACTTTTTGTGTAAAAAAAGAAGAATATTGAAAAAGTTGTGAAAAATACACAAGAAGTGACACATGGTTGTTTTCGTTTCTTCGGTAAATATATCGTAAAAATTAATTTGTTTAAAACAAAATGTTTAATTAAACAAACGAAGAAAATATAAATTGAAAAAAGTTTTTTTTCAGATTATCAAAAAGAAATTAGGATTTGAAAAAAAGTCCTTCCTTAAAGAGTATTCATATTTAGTAGCAAAAAAATTATTAATCAACAAATGCGTTTTTAGCAATAAAAAAATATTTTAAGAAACGATTTTGTTTTTGAAAATCATAATATTCATTTTGAGGGGATAAAAATCCCTCCAAAAAATTTTCAAATATCATATGAACAATACATTTGCTTATAACAATTTTTAAACAAATAGAGCTGAAAATTATGAAAAATCATTTTTATGTAATTTTAAATAATAAGAATACGGAAAAACCTGAATATTGAAAAAAAAACTTTTATTGCTTCAAATAAATTTTTCAGTTTTTAACGTCTATGATTATTAATAACAAAGTGGTAAATCAAAATTTTTCAATTTTTCCAGGGGGAATCTTTTTTGAAGGCTTTCAATAAAAGTTCCAAGAAGTGAAAAAAATCTGAGGTTTTCAGTTGAAAAATTATCAGGGTTTCTATTTAAATTTGAAACTTGTGAAAATAAGTTGATTAACTGAAAAAAATGTTTTTCAGTGATTTTAGTTTATTCTAGTGTCTAGAAGGTATGTCAATTTTTTTTCTTATTAATGATATTTAATGGGTTAAAATAATTTTTATTGTTCAAAGGTCCGTATCCGTCAGCACATATAGGGAACACGCTTCGCCCGCTTTTAGCGCTATTTTCGCCTCTAAATTAAAATTATAAATATTGATGAGAGAGTTCCGAGAGGTGGGCCATTTTTCAGTAATTTTTTTCCTCTTCAAGAATCTTTTTTTAAATTTTACTGAATTGTTTATAACTTTTACAATTTTTACGAGCCCCTCTTGAAATTTTTCAAAAAGTGGCTAGAGGTCATTCCGAATCAAATGAGCTTTGGATCATAATTTTCGGTGCCTTTGTACAGAAGTTCCAAAAATAGGACCTTGAAATTTTTCAAAAAGTTGCTAGAGGTCATTCCGAATCAAATGAGCCTTGGATCATAATTTTCGGTGCCCTTGGACAAAAGTTCCAAAAATAGGATCTAGTGACCCAGACTTTATCACTATAGTTGCAGCATACCATTGAATACTCCACTATCAGAAAGTAACTTTCATAGAGAACCGAGTTTTTTCAAACAAATTGATGCCAACAACATTTACCATGTAAATATTATTGAATTCATTCTTTTCAAAAAAACTACAGAAACAAGCCAACAACTAGGTCTTCTCAACTTCAAGAAACTATAGTAAATATCATGGGACATTAACATCATGGGACATTAACATCATAGGACTTTGAAAAAGAAAGACTTGGATTAGGCTTGCAGATCAAGTAATTTATCATCAAGCAACTTTATCAAAATATCAAAAACAATAAAGACACAACTTTAAAGGAGGTAAACCTTTTTCTCAAGTTTAAAAGACCATAGAGTAAATTCAGCAGAGAAGGATGAGTTCAATCATGACTATGACCGGTTACGTTTGGAAGAGAAAAGTTTGAAACTCAATCATTTGGAATGCTTAGAAAAGATTGAACATTTTTGAACATTTACCGAATTGCCGAATATAATTGCATAATTCCTCTTCATTGAATCTGTTTTCTAATGCTGAAATTCGTAATCAGTTGATACGTAAACTCAGATAATTTCATTTAATCACATACCCGTTTGAATGCATTTCTTTGTTGAATTTGTTTTCTAATAGTGAAACACGTGTTACGATTTTGATATTTTTGTGAAAAATCTCTCAATGAAGTGTCACTTATATATGTTGGCATGGAATTTCATCGAGTACCATCATAAAGCTCTTGGACAGTTATATACAGGTCGTTTCTCTTAGCTGATCC
The DNA here is from genome assembly GCF_025532065.1 of Leptinotarsa decemlineata. Classification (NCBI taxonomy): domain Eukaryota; kingdom Metazoa; phylum Arthropoda; class Insecta; order Coleoptera; family Chrysomelidae; genus Leptinotarsa; species Leptinotarsa decemlineata. The sequence goes on from NW_027412728.1 coordinate 2,971,663, forward strand.
TACTATTGATATCTAGGTAAGAGCTAGAAGTTCGGTTGAATTGATATTTTCGATCTGAAAAGAGATTATTCTTCAAAATGGGAAACTTTTGTCCAATTTAACCGACCTTGTAGGTCTTACCGTTTTCGAGATAGTAATAGTGGGGTTAACTAACAAAACGAGTGTGTCATGTTCGAATTTTCTGTTGAATCAAAAAATAACTAAAACTAATTGAAATTATATTCAGTTAATTTTGTGAGAATGTTCTATTGTGAATATAAATATTATCATATCATAAAGATAAGATATTTTTTGAGGAATGAGATATAAGGATAGAAAAAAGAATAAAGGAAAATTGCAATCAATTTTTTAAACGAACAATCTACGTCATCGATAACGGAGGTTACCCGTAGGTTTTCTAATGGAATCTACTTCAATTATGGAGAGATAAATAATCATTTAGTTCGTGAACTCTACAGTAAAAATATTGATTCAGAATTTTTTACATTTTTTAATCAGATTCTCATATTCTCAAGAGAATCTTCTGAAGTGAATATCTCTGCAAGCAATTATTGCTAAATGTTTCATAAAGTACATTCGTGAATGTCAAACACAATTGTGAATCAATTGTTTCCTTCGTTGATAGTTTCGTTATTACCACTGCTAAGTTTTCTACATTTAGAGAATTCAAATATTCAGTTATTTCGAAAACAAGAAATCACTATACGTAGGTATGCAATACAATGTGTATCATACGCGATGTTCCACCTTGTACGATTGAAAATGTTTCTGACATATTTTTCATATAGTCGTGACCAACCCGAATTGTGCTATTTTTCAAATGAAACATTCCACATATTACAATAATTCCGGATTCTATGAAAATATTGTTATCAATTCACACTTTATTTTCGGAATTCGGGATCATACACAGTTGCTGAGACTTCTTCCTTGTATTGAACGCATATACCACTGAAGATGCCGCAGTAGCAGATGAAACCTATGGTACTACGAGTTTCATTTGACAACGGCCTACTAGCCGGATTTTGTTTTCTCAAATAGTCGCTTGATGAAGTAGAAATATTCAAAATCATCCAGAGGTTTTATTCTTACGAACCTTAAAAGAAGTAATTATTTAAAATAAAATTTTAATGAGCTGAGTTGACGTAGAACTTTCAACATTGTAAAACTTGTTCAGAATGACGTCCATTTGAGTTGGACTTTTAGTTCTCTCGAGCTGGTAGCTCGAGAGAACTAAAGAGAGAACGGTAGTTTGTGATTTCGTGATATGCTTGGTTAATCGTTTGTTATGTGAATGAGTGACGAGGAATATATACAACGAGCTGGCATTTTTTAGGTAATTATCAAATTTTTCACTTCTGATGAAATATTCTTCATCATTTCTTCCAAATCACTGTGTGGAAAATGTAAATATATTGCTCTATTCACGCCATACATGAATACAGCGGATTTTTTAGCCCGGTAATGACTATATTTGTTGATTCACCCCTTCATCATTGTGAAATCGTAATTTATCGCTCTACATATTTTAAAAAATATTTGGATCACCACACACCATTGCTTGAAAGTGGGTCTTCATATCTGGACTGATTGGTTATACGGGAAAACCCAAGAATACTGTTTTTGGTTTTTTTCGAATGGAATTGTGATTTAGAGAATATCCAAAATGAAAAGGAAAATGTCATTGTATTCGAAGTGAACTAAAGTTTATCCAAATCCAAGATAGAGTAAAACAAAACAAAACCGAAGCGTGATGTTCACGTGATCGCCCAGTGTCAGATGGAAAGGACAGCGTTCATTGGTGAATTTGCCTTCTTGGTACGAGTTCGGTACAAGCACAGGGTTGTAATCAGTCGTTTGCGTGTTTGTGTGGCGTGCGTTATAGTATATTATTCAAATTGTTTTCCAAGATGTCCAGTACAGACACTGCTGATGACACTGTGAGCTATCCTATGAGTCTAGCCAGGAAACAATCCAAAAAAAGAAATTTGAGTGTTGAGACGAAAGAAGTGATTTTAAATGTGTTCAAGAAAGAGATGGAAGAAATTGAGACATCGACTGTCGACGAAGTCGTATAGAAAGTTTCCGATAAAATTGGAGTGTGTTGCGCTTCGATTTACAATGTTTTACGGGAATATAAACAAAATCATACATTTTCCAAACCGAATACAGATCAGAATCGTCAAACCATTATAAAATCAATAGATGATGCTGATAAACATGCAATGAGGAGGAAAGTGCATGAGTACTTTTTCAGAAATGAAATATCCACGATAGACAAAGTACTCACAGAAATAAATGAAGATGTTTTATTGCCAAGTTTTAAGCGGTCAACATTCCATAAAGTGTTGAAACATTTGAATTTTGTATGGAAAAAACGAGGGCGCAATAGTTTATTATTGGATAGAGAGGAAATTGTGTTATGGAGGAGAGAGTATTTGACCAAAATTAAATATTATAGGCAACAACAGAGAACAATTTATTATATGGATGAAACCTGGGTTAATGCTGGTCATACTACCTCTATGGGTCGATGAAACTGTGACCTCATCTAGGAGGGCCTTTCTAGATAAACTATCCACCGGATTAAAAATTCATCAGGTAAACTTATATTTATATTGAGACCTGTCTCAATCTCAATATATAAAAAGTAACCCGCGTATTTGTTTTATTTACTTACATACCTCTTAATAATTTCAGGTAAAGGAAAACGGCTTATTATTTGTCACATCGGCAATGAGAATGGGTTTGTTGCTGAAGGGCTGTGGTGTTTCGAGTCGAAGAAAAACTTCAAGAAAAAATTGTAGATCATAATATTATCTACAAAAAATATATCGAAACATTTTTTCCTACGAGCCACTGTTTTTGAGATATAACGATTCAAAAAGTTGTAAAAGTTGTAATCGTCATAATATGCATGAGTACGCCACATATATACATCTCTGTAGCAATAGAGCAATTCAATTTGACAAATACAACTATTGTTGTTGGTGAAGATGTAGACTTACTCGTATTACTCACTGCTCGACTGCTCCAACTGAAAAAACTATTTTCTTCTTGAAACCAGGAAAAGGTCAAAAATACGACTCGAACGATTAAATTTCACAACTTTTTTTTTACTTAAATTACTTTTATCTGTTCAATCTCTGCTGATATCCATGATTTTGCAATAGTTTCAAATTAAACAGGATCACAACTGACCCGTAAAATAGCCCTTTTGGAGAAACCACGGAAAAAAAAACGTGCTAAGTACACTACCTCATAGGTGACGTGGAAATGTGTGCAATGACGATTACAACTTTTACCACTTTTTGAATCGTTATATCTCAAAAACTGTAGGAAAAAAGTATTGATACATTTTTTGTAGATAGTTTTATGATCTACAATTTTTGTCTGAAGTATTTTTATGATATAACTTGCCATTTTGCTGAAAATCACGAAAATCTCCATTTTTTGACCTTTGACCTTGTATAAAATGTTTTCATTACATTACAAATTTCATTTTTAATCATATTTTAAACAATCTTACTGATTTTCAGCTTGGTGGCAATTTAGGTAGCTTCGAATGTCTAAATTGACCGGACTAATAAGTGAACCCTAATGGAAGTGTTTTGCGAGCCAGTGTGATAATTATGTACCAGAAAATGTGAACCTACATATGTATATGTCTATAAGATGCGACACAGCAAGAGACTGGAAAACTATACTTCGACACGATGAACCAGTACAAAAAATAGTGTGTATTATTTATGTCAGAAAACATTGTCTAATATTTATCTAGTTCATCATAAATGAATATTGAATGTTCATACGATAGATTGTAGAAATAAAACAGTCTTTTGGACTGTTTGGATTATAGTTGATCTTACGTTTTGCGGAGCAGATTCCAAAGAAGAACTTTGTATGTCATTCCTCCATTTTCAAGATAAAACAAATGATTCAACTTTGAGATCTTTAGATCTCGCAATTTCATTCAAATAACGGATTAATTTTGTCAACCATATTTTCACTAAAGGAATTCTGGGAAAATTTTCGTTACATTGATAGATTTATTATTTCGCAAAAATGTCAATACAAAATGTCACTGTGGCACAGGTACACAGTGACTTTGTGACAATGGCCCCGTAGAATTTAGATAATTTTGAATATTTCTTCTTCAATACTGATATTTGTTGTGTAATATAAGATGAGATGAGGGGGATTTCCAAAAATATATTCTTGAATGAGGATGAGTGGATTCTTCAAAATTTTTTACGAAAAATTGCCGATTCGAAATGTCTAAAATAATACACTGAATCTGAAGAAAATACTTTTCTCACATGAGAACAAATACAATGATGATGAATATTACTGGAGTATTTTCCAATACGAAACCGTTATTTCAACACTTCGACACGTGTTTCGGTCACCAAGTGAGCATCTTCAAGAGGAAGATCAAACTAAAAGCTGCATCACAAGTTTCCTGATGATGTTAACTTTGTTAGCAAAATGCGAGTCAAGAGACAGTGTTTTCGTTCTGGTATGGAAAAAGAGTTTTCTTCAGATTTATTTTACGTCAATTGTATCCAACAAAATACATGAAATGATATCAAAAGTTTTCTGTAGAATCCGGTCTGTCTCACTACATAGATTGTTGCAACTCAAGTTGGTCGTGGCTATATAGACAACCTTGTATGCCTGAAAAAAGTTTTGAAGCTATATGGAAAAAAATTCATCTCATTCAACAAGTGATGTATTGCCTAAAATATTGAATGTGTGATTTTTACCTTACAGGTCCATCATAATGATTTCCATTTATAATTCATTTTATGAATTATGTTGAATCAAACTTTCTCCAACAGCATATATGACGATCAAATGATACCATTTGGTACCAATGGTACCATTTTTCTCTTCTAACGTTAATTATCTTCTACAAAAGAAACTGTCATACATTTTCCATTTTTCTTGGATCTTGATTTATCAACTGGGCCTGCTATGTATACGGGGTTCAGCTAAACTTATATAAGAACAGCGTAGAAAATCTAATTATCATAATTACAAAATTACAAGGATGTGATTTCGGAAATAATTCAATTGTCTCACTGCATACAGGGTACACAAAGTTTGATATTGAAAGTATTAATATGAAGAGTGAAATATCATAATCAATAGTCCATATTTCACACTGGATATCGATATATTTTCCTTCAATGAAGTTGATTCATGATAAAATTGAATAATATACATTTCGACAGAGGTTTTTTTTATTTTACGTAAATTTTCGTAAAGAGGTATTTTGAATAATGAATGTTATGTGACATAGAAGAGAAAACGTAGTATTAAATCACAGTAAAATCAGTTAATATTAAAAATAAAATAAAACCAAGTTATCAAAAAAAGTTTACAATGTGACATATTCATTTAAACGTGTTGCTGCAAAAAATACATGGTAAACGTTTTACACTTTACAAATCATACCTATAGTTTGTCAAGAATAGGAAAACGTTTGAAAATGTTAATTTGAGACCGTCAGTCGAATTTGTCTGTTGTGAAGAGAGCATCGCGGGTTATCCAAGTGTACAGTCCAAGCAGAAATAAAGCGTAAAGGGTTCAATTTGAGTATTGTAACTTAACCAGGATGGAGTTTAAATCAAATCTAAATCGTAAAGTGCTGGCAAGTTAAAGGCGGGAAGCTATAGCCAATGTAATTTTTTATGCAACGAGAAGCGGCAGAAAATAAACCTATAAAGGACTTTGAAAACGTTCAAGAAAAAGCTGCTATGGCAACTGGCATAAGTTTGAGCAGTAGGTATACAAAAAAATCGAAGGAAATGAAATCGTTTGAGAATGGAGAAGCCGCTGCTTTTTTGACACCAAATATAAAAAAAAAGCCGCAGCTAAAACTGACTTAGATGATTTTGATAAAGGATTGCTTCGAAGATTTATTATTAATTATTATACTGTCGATGAAAAGGTTCCAACTCTTCGGCGCATACATCATAAATTTCATTCCGAAAATAGCTATAGTGGTCCCTACGAAAGCTTGAGAAAAGTTATGCATGGGACTTCGTTGGAGGAAAACGAAAAATAATCGAAAATTATTAAGGGAAAAGCCAGATATTGTTCAGTTAGGAACACATTTTTTGCGAAGTATGAAAAAATTTCGAGAAGAAAAAAGGACCCATAATTTTCATGGACGAAACCTATCTTCATTCCTCGCATACCCGTCTGATGACTCGGACAGCAAGCCATGAAGAAGCTAGCCACTCGCGCCAGCGAAACGTCAGGAAAAAATTCTAAAAATCCACGGCTTTCAAACTCAAAAAACAGTGACACTGAAAACCTCAGCCGCGAAAGTCTAAATCATTTTGCTACAGGAGATGCTCATTCTTAGTGATAGACAATAATGGTATAGGTATAACAATGTATAGGTATATAAGGCTCCTACTTTATATAATAGAAAGATCAAAATGATGGAATGGCTCAGGCAACAAAATATATACCTTTTACAGAAGATATGTTAAAAATTGATTTGTATAGTCTAACTGAAATTCATAAACTGCGATATAAAATGTATAAAATTGATGAAATTATTAGCGCCCTCAGACATACCGTTTCAAGGCTTCCTCCATACCACCCTGACTTAAATCCTATACAGTTAGTGTGGGCGTTTTTACAGCAATATGTTGCACAAAGAAATGTAGATTTCAGCTTAAAGACCGTGGAGAGATTATGCGATGAATTTTTTAGTACGTTTTCTGAAACTGAGTGGAAAAAACATGCTCAAAGTCTTGAACAGTTTTTCATGGAAAAGGAACCAACATTAGATTTCATGGTAGACAACATGATAATCAATTTGCAAGAGGATAGTGATACTGAACCAGATTACATCAGTTCAGACCTTAGCGAAGATTCATTTTCCGAAGATTAAGATAAAATATTTTTTTATTTGATTTTTCGTGTTTTTTGCCTTTTATAATTTTTTGCTTTGTATGGTTTTATTTGTAATTGTACATATTTAAAAGTAAAATAAAAGCAACCTTCTAATGGGGAATGTTCCTCCTGACGAAAATCAAGTAGTTTTCATAAAAGAGCCATAAAACAACGCATTTTAAACTTATCATTTCAACCTTTTTCTTCAAAAAATTATTTGAATACTTAAAAAAGAGGAATGAAATAATGCATTCAACATTCAAGGGGATTCTATTTCACCATTTGGCAACATCGGTTCTAGCTAATAAAGGACAATGAATCAATAACCTATATGAGACAAGCAAAGATGACATATTTCAGAGGCTGCAGTTATGTTTACTTATGTTCCGAGTTCCGAAACATTCTGTGACATATGACATTTTGTGCACCTAACCTATCTTCCTCTATATAAATAAATAACAAAACAACTGTTGTTTATGTGGCTTGTGTAGGTGGTATTGAACTATATTTTATATTTTGCCTTAATTGTTGATTCATAAAGATAATTTTCCTTTTTTAAAGTAGAATATTTCGGTACGTAAAAATTATTTCAACTTGATATAGGCGCTGTTGCCAATATGTGAATTAGAAACAAATCCCTTTAAAACCCTTTAAAACCCAACATTTGAAACATCAATTTGAATACTTTTCGAAGTAAATTTGAAAAACTCATGAATTAATCTCAACTTCATTTTGTTCAAACTTGCATTTGCTGTGATAACCCAAATTGAGGAACATTCCCCATTCAAAGCAGGTTATTTATTCCAAATACTTCTCCGATTAATAGGATAACCAGTATTCATAATTATCTAACTCAAAAGAATACTAATCCCATATTTAAACAAGTTATCTTTATAGCCCTCATTTTCTGTCTTGACCAAAATTATTTTGAATTCAATAATGAGATGGACTAATAGTGGGGACTTTGTACGTTGGTTTCACAGTTTATTCAGGAGTATGTACATCTACTAGTCCGGTCAAATTAGACTAAAAAATAAAAGTGAATGTACATAAATTTACAACAAGCTGCAAACGCGTGTAATTGTTCAAAACATAGTTAAAAACAAGATTTTAAAATTCCGAATGAGGTCAAAGGTCAAAAATCTCGAAAGAAATTGGTTTTTCGCGATTTTCAGGAAAACGGCAAGTTTTATCATAAAATAACCTCAAATAAAAACTGTAGATCATAAAATTCTCTACAAAAAATTTATCGATACTTTTTTTTCTTAGAGCCACCGTTTCTGAGATACGACGAGTCAAAAAGTTGTAATCGTCATTATATGCATAAGTATGCCACGTATATACATCTCTGAAATTGTAATTTGAGTAAAAATATTTTTCTATTGGTATACATAAGTATAAATATAAGAATATCAGGTAGAATGAAATCAAGTCCCTTAATTTGTACGCTAGTGTAATCTTGAGCCAACATCTGTCTTCCTGTTTAATTGTGTGCGTGACTAAGGTCGTAAACTTTGAATTCAATATTTTCAAATGGTTTCAGTCGCTAAAGAATTTTTGACAGCTGCTTCCTTATTTTCATGCGTCTGGACATTTTCTTTATGCTAAGTCTGCACACCTTTACTTGCTTACTCGTACTTCTTACTGCTTGAACTCCATCTGAAACAGTTATTTTCTTTCTAAAGCCAGGAAAAGCTTAAAGTCAAACCGAAATATATTCGTCAAAAAGTTTATCTACTTCTGCAGAGTCAAAGTCATGTACTATTTTTACACGCAATAACTGGCTGTGATACGACGTCTGCATTTTACAGGAGGGGTAAAGCAAGATTACGTTCAATGTGCTGAAGTTTTCAAAAAAAGTTATTCGACTCAGCAAGAAATGATCACCAACGGGATTCAGTTTCTTCTTTCTATGTACAAAGCTCCGAAAAAAACCACCTGCTTAGATAAGTATCGATATGCATGTTTCGTAAAAAACACTAAAAATAAGAAACAGGTGTAATTAGCTTGTCTTCCTCCAACCTCAGTTGCTGCTCATCAATATCTTTTCCGGGTATATTACCAAGTTCAAGTGTGGCTTGGTTATCAGCTAGACCCAAAAGACTGGGGTTGGAAGTTGGTCGACAATGCATTAGAACCTATTCAGACTTTACTCCCACCTGCGCCGGAAAAACTATGAACACAATTTTTCGCAACTGTAAAAAGTGATGCAACGCCAAATGTTGTTGTGAAAAAGTTGGGCTCTTGTGTTTTCTGGCATGTACAAATTGTCAAGGCCAGTCATGTTCTAATGCTGAATCACCAATAGTGGAGGATTCATTTGATACCAACGAAGAAACATGCAATACATCACTCTTGACGCAGTTAACCTACACCCAGGATGAACATCAAGCAGAAGAAGAAGATCAAGAAGAAGAAGAAGAAGAACAAGAAGAAGAACGACAAGAAGACGTATTAAAAGGTTTTTAATTTCAATCGCTTTTATAATTTCCAACCCTTCCTAATACATTTTATTATGCAAGTTTTCAATTTGACAAAATCACAACAGACGTATGGAATATGCCTACTGGGGAAACCACGTTAAAAAAAACGTGCTAAGTACACTACCTCATAGGTGGCGTGGAAACGTGTGCATATAATGACGATTACAACTTTTTGACTCGTCGTATCTCAGAAACGGTGGCTCTAAGAAAAAAAAGTAATGATATATTTTTTGTAGAGAATTTTATGTTCTACAATTTTTATCTGAAGTTATTTTATGATAAAACTTATCGTTTTTCTGAAAATCGCAAAAAACCAATTTTTTTCGAGATTTTTTACATTTGCAGGCATCCAGGCATCGCAATCATTCGGAATTTTGAAATCTTGTTTTTAACTATGTTTTGAACAATTACACGCGTTTGCAGCTTGTGGTAAATTTATGTACCTTCCAATGTCTAGATTGACCGGACTATACACTGAGCAGAGACAACTTCAATCGCAAATATGTGTATCTTTGTTCCTCCGAATGTTTTCCAGCTCTATGTTATGCGCAGGCCGCAAAAATTCCACCCTTTTTCCTATTCTTGACAAACTACACTGAATAACTAAGAGTAAATCATATTGATTTTGTTTAATATTTGTTTAATGTAAAAGAATATTCGATATATGAATCATTTCAGTCGATTATTTCGATGTGATTACTTTTTTGCAGTACCATGACAACACAAAATGAAAAAAAACCCCTGCGTACACATTAAGTAGGTCACCAAAAATCAAAAACAATGGTAAACTATTGATTAATACTCCACTACATTCTAATAACAACGTAATTTCGCAAACAGGAAGGCAATCTATTACTATTTTAAAAATGGCAAACATTATTTTTTCCGGACTTGAAATGAATATAAAGCCGTTTTTATTATGAAAGGCCCAATGAGAACGCAGCATGCCTCGGAATGGATACAATACTACTCAAATATTCCCTTACCACGTATGCAAGATTTGCAATTTATTGAAACTGATTGATAACTTACCATATTTTTAGTTGCAATTCTAATAACAACTTCGGATATTGTAATAAACTTAAAAAGTTATGGTTATTGAGTAGGGTATAGTATGAAGGTTTCTAGTAACATAATGCAGATTTCAGGTAGCTACATATTTACAGAAAATATTATACAGGCTAATTGAGAAGTATATTCTAGATTCCTATAAATTTGAAACTTTGAATGCTGATTTTCATCATTAAGGCCAAAACAACACTTTGGAAATTAGTCTCAATCCAAATTATTTTTCCTTCTTCCTCCACGAACATTTTTCTATTCATTCAAAATAGCTATACAATACGTCTAGAAAGCAATGAATTACAGTCCACTGGAAAAAAATGCATGGAGTTACGAGAAAAAATATGATTGTGTGACTAATTTGGTCATTTGTTTTTTCAGGAGCCGTCCTGGTTAATTCATAACGTTGAAGAAATGTATCAAGTACTTTTTTAAAAACTTGACGAACGTGAACTCGATGTTCTGTACACTGCAATCATTATTCATGAAGTTGAAACGTTGAGATAAATATAGGGATATGCAAAATTTATCGAGAGATACAGGATATTTTCAAATAGTCTTCAAAGTGATATTTAATTCAAGTTGATGTCGAATCAAATACGTGATATTTTCACATTTTTGAAAATCCACTCACCAATTGATAATTGATTATTAACAAAATAAAATACTATAACAAAAATGTGTATTTCATGTTCCACAATATGTTGCTTTAGTTGGTAGTTGAGGTGGATTTTTACATTCGGAAATGAAGTTTTTTCACCGATCTTCTATATACAGTGTGTAAAAGCAAATTAAAGTTATAATTTGACATACTTCAACGGAAAAATGCTACCCCTACCTTCAACCCTCGTCGAATGACAGGTACAAACCCCAATTTTTTGAATGGGAAGTATAGGCTTGTGATAGATCGTTTAAAAAATCTCTTCATTCTCTATTCAAAAATGTTATCGCTTTGAAGTTCATTGCAACAATTGAGATGAAATGAATTAGAATCATGTGGTAACCGAAATTCAATGAAATACACTCAAAATTTATTGCAATACACTCAAAACTCATTTCATGTTGAGGTATTGATAATAACAAAGTAACCAAAAACCATAGCAAATGTTTTTTTTATAGCAGGGGAGCCCACGATACAAAATGGGGATTTACTCGAGCGTCATTGAGGCATATTAGGTTGCAAAGCTTAGATGATAAGAAGAAGAAAATGTTATATAATGTATACCTTTCCATCGGTGGGGGAAGCGGCTATAGATTTTTAAATATGTAAAAAAATACTTTTGCATGGACATACTCGAGCGCGACAAATATTAATAGCATCAACGCCCTACGTATTTTTCTAAGGGGGTGTTAAGTGCAACAAAAAAAACTCTTATTCGATAATCTGACGATTTCGATCTGACGCGGCCATTATTATAATATGCAAAAAAAAATCGCCATTTTGAAATACTCAAGCGCGTCAGATTGAGATATATATGGTTCATCTTTATGTTTTAGACGTGCTGTCTCATAATCTGACGATTGTCTAGAGGGATTCGCTTAATCTGACAAAAACAATATTTTTTTAATTTTTTTTCAATTCATTGAACTTAATCAATTGAAAAGCTCAGGAAATAGCATGCAAATTAATAAGTGTATGTTTTTAAGTAGAATACTTGTATTTATGAGAAAATAATTTTTAAAAAATGCTCAAAAAAAATTAATTTTTTATAATCAATTGATTAATTAATTAGGAAAATATAAATTAAATCTTCTATGTTTTTTACCACTTTTATTTGTAACTAACGTTATTGCAGTTTCGTCCTATAAGGACATTTTCAAACTTATATATTGTATAAGTTTGAAAATATCATAGGACGAAACTGCAGTAAAGTTAATTACTACAGTTAGTTACTACGTTAGTAAGTTTGAAAATGTCCTTATAGGACGAAACTGCAGAAACTTTAGTTACAAATAAAAGTGGTAAAAAACATAGAAAGTTCAGTTTCTCTTTTCTTCATTATGATTTCCTATCACGTAGTAACGGCTACATCCATCAATTGATTGATTAATTAATCATCATCTTCATCTTCATCACGAACGAGTCTCTGTGATCAGCTGTGATGGCGTCATGGCAACAGAATTCAAAGTGAGGACGGAGTGAGAGAGTAACTTTATCGACGAATTTTTGTTATTTCGGCTTGCGGAAATCGTCAGATTATATATTTTTCGTTATCCTTGAATTATTTCCTTCAAAATAATACACAATTAGCTACGCCCGAGAATGTCGAAATAAGTTATTTTTTTACAACTTTGCTGCCCTCCCCTTTATTTACGTCACTCTCAAATTGTCAGATTACTGGAATATACACTTTTTAGCAGGTAATTAACTCACCCTAACTTAATCTGACGCGCTCGAGAATTTCTGATAATCAATTTTTTTTACTTATCTGATTCTTTATCCCTCACAGGCGGCCTTGTATATGGGGCTCATATTTGGTGGAGGTACTTACCCGGGTACCCCTGTATATTAATCTGTCGCGCTTTAGGAAATCCCGAAATTCCCGCTTGGGCTCTCCTATTATTAGATGGTATCCTTTGAAAAACTGTAAATAATTTCCATGGCAACGTTAGTTAAAAACACCTTGTCAACGCCTTTTGCATGTTACAACATTAGGTGTTAGTATTTTAATTTAAGTTCAAAGTTCGTTAACTTCAAGTCTGACAAATGGTTAGATTAACGGAAATGCATAAAATAATAGTTTTACAAATGATTTGTTACAGGAAATTTCCTAATTCACCGCCAAGCATATAAGTAAAGCATATAAGTAAAGCATAAGTAAAATTAAAAAGCAGTTTCCCGAGCTTGGTCATGTGAGGCAGATAAAAAAAGCAGCTGCCAATGCAATGTGTAATACTTGAGTTTGAGGAAAACCCACATACATCGAGTAGACAGGCATCCACTACATTCAATGTAAGCCATACATCTGTTTAAAAAAATCTGTCAACCAGCTGTCGCACCCCTACGAACGACAACTCTCAGAAGTCGAAACTGGTGCGAGCTAAAGATTAACCTTTTAACGTGTGATTCCTAACACGGGAATACACATCGAAAATAAACATAATAAAATAAAATGCATCCCTATGAAATGATACCTACTCAGGAGCTCATCGAAGACGATTTTGATAAAAGAACTTATTTTTGTGAGCAAATGATGGACATGTTAGATAACAATATCATCAAATTAGAAGACGTTATATTTTCTGACAAGTGTAAAGTCTCTTAACGGTCATGCTAATCGGCAACATTGCCGCTACTTGTCAACAGAAAATGCTCACTGGATTAGAGAAAAACACACGCAATACCCCCAAAAGGTCAATGTTCAGGCAGGGATTGTAGGAAATCATATCATTGGTCCTTTTTTCATCGAGGGCAACTTGAATGGCAATAATTATTGGGCACTACTTCAAAATGATGTCATTCCAAGTTTAGCAAATTAATATCCTGAACCAGAAAACCCTCAATTTCCAGTGAATACGATATGGTTGCACCACATTACCAAGTGAATGTCCGGCAATACCTGGATACAACATTTCCCAATCGGTGGATAGAGAGGCGAGGTTCGATTGAATGGCCAACGCGATCACCTGATCTTTCATCATTAGATTTCTTTTTATGGGGATATGTAGAGAGCAATATGTACAAAACTGAACCTTCAGATTTGAACGATTTAAATGAATGAATAACGTTTGCGATTAGGTCGGTCAAGCCTGATATGTTAAATAATGTTAGAAAACAGTTTTATTTGAGATTAGGATGTTGCCAAGACGTTCGCGGTGAACATTTTGAACATCTACTTCGTTAATATCCATAGTTCGTTTTCGTATCCTACATTTCATTACGTTTTGCATTACATTTTAGTTTTTGAGTGTATTTTATCGAATTTCAGTAGCTACATGATTTTAATTCATTTGATCTCAATTGTTGCAATTAACTTGAAAGCGATAACATTTTTGAATAGAGAATGAAGATATTTTTTAAACGATCTATCACAAACCTATACTTTCCATTCAAAGAATTGGGGGTTTTACCTGTCATTCTAAGGGAGTTGAAGATAGGGGTAACATTTTTACGTTGAAGAATGTCAAATTATAATATACATTTGACGTGATTAGGGATTTTCTTTCAATATGTACAGTAACTGAAATGATGAATTTATTCCATTTGGCTTTTACACACTGTATATACAGAATTTGTTGTCGGTAGTACAAATCATGAATCCTGGAAAAGATTCACATAGGGTGACATTATCGATTTTCAGCAAAGTTTCGGATTTATTCGTGAATTCAACTTTTTCTTGAATGAAGAATACAAGATCCCATTCAAAACTAGCACCTTTTCCAATTACCAGAAATGCAATACTCTTCCCGATGCGCGTTTCACCAACCTAGTAGGCGTTTTCAGAAATTGAAGATGCCAACTTGGTTTGTTTTCTATTGTATTCCCAAATATTATCATAATTATACCACCACATATTATAAACAAAAACTTCGAAATGGTCATTCGTTAAACACTAGGACAAATATAACAACACAAATATAATACTGTCTGTATATTACCGTAGAAAAAGTAGATCAAGATATTGAAATATTTTCATGGAGAATTTAAAAAAATAACTTATTCTCTATAGAATGTTCAGCCGAAAGATAACATTTATGTTTTCATTTCCTTAATTCTCCTCTCATTGAACCCCGAAAACTATTTCATCCTGTATCCCCAAATAGCACAAAAAACAACTGAAAACTATTCAACGAAATATCAACAGTATTCGTCCACCAAATTACTTACTATGCAATACTTACGTGGGATACATTAAAATATAGATTTACATATTATTTTGGATCGGAAGGTAGTTTTTCTGAAAGCTGAGAGATTTGAACAGCCAACATAATCTTTATCACATGCAGTTCAACAACTTTAGAGTAAAAGTAAATTATCTATATATTACATAAAGTTGTATATCTCATATACAGTAACTTACTATGAATTTCAGTATATATATTTTACAGTCATCAACATTACTTAATTTCTCGTTTCCAAGTATAAAAGCAAGTTTCAATTCCAATGAAGCATTGTCCAGGGCGACCGAAATCTTTCGAATTATTTTCATTTGCCTAGATATCTACTTTACTTGTAGCTTCCACATTATCCATATTGATTTTATGCCGCTTTTATTGGTTGCTTCTGAAAGAAATCTATATTCTGAGGACTACAAAAAACAAAATTTTATTTTTTCGTGAGACAGTTGACAGAAACTGTACAGATAGATAACAGCGCTAACAAAAATCAAATTTATTCTCGCTCTCTCGCTAAGAAATCTTCAAATCATGAATACTTTGACACGTTAGTTGATGAAAATTTATAACAGTGTCCATGATGATAATTAGAACTCAAAAATAATAGAATTTTCACAATAAATTTTATTGAAAACGCATTTCGCTACAAGGTAGCTTCATTAGTTACTACACCTTTGGTGTAGTAATGGAAATTACTGGAGTTTTTTCCCCACACCAACCCGTTATTTTAACACATCGACACGTGTTTCGATTACCAAGTGATCATCTTCAAGAGGAAGATCAAATTGAGTTTGATCGAATTATCGAAACACTTGTCGAGGTGTTAAAATATCGGTTTGGTGTTGGAAAAAAAATCCCAGTAATATTCTATTCTACAATGTTTTTTATATAATACTAGTTGATAACAAATCTTATCAGGTAAATGATTAAATTTGGTAAAAAGGTAGATTGAAACAATAAACAGGAACTTCAATGTTACTTTTAGGAAAACAGTTAATAAGTAAATTTGCTATAATATGTATAAATTGAAAGAGGTATATTTTTATGAGAGATTAATTTTTTGTAAAAGAAATGTGGAAATTAAAAGTGCCATTCTTCCAAAGGGAGGAAGGAAGCAATCAATATATCAATTATTGACATGTTATGGAAACAAGTTTAGTAATGGTGAATGAATACATTCCTGTTGGTCGTTTAAAAGAAAATTTGAATATTTGGGAATTAGGTGGAAGGTGAATATTGTAGATGTTTTTATTAGTTCCCGCGAGTTTTTAAAGTTTTTGGAAGATGAAAATTGGATGTAGTTTCTAATGGAATTAATCATAAATTTGGAAATTTTATACGATGGTGCTATTAGGAACGATACTACTGATCTGATGGGATGCTGTTGTTTATGAAGTTTAATGAATTAGTACAGCAAGGAAGAGCAATTTTATGATGTCTTGCATTCATGTAAATTGAACTTCGCCTTTTATCTTCATATAATAAATGAACTGTTCCTGATTAATTTGCTTTAAATGTATTAGAAGATAATAAAGATGATATTATTATTATTATTATTATTAGTTGTGGATTGGACATGATATATCGGTATCTATTGGTATCTGTTTCTAGGTCTTATGAGGGACGTTGGTTTATGGATGGAGTTTTTTATTATGATCTGACATTTTTTTGGTGGGCTTTTTGAACTGGTCTGTGTGAAGTCGAGTGTTTTGTTTTTGTAGATGTCATTGGAAATGGCAATTACTTCCTTACTTTGTCTACTTTTGTAGATGGAATCTTTCTACTAGCGATTTTCTGTTCCATAGATTCCAGTATTTTCTGTTCTGAATTATGTTTTTGTGGAAAGGATGATGTGTGCTGTTTTATGTTTGAGGTAGTTCTGGCGATGTTTCGAATTTATTGGAACCTCTGGAGACACCCTACATTTTGTTTTATGAAAGAGGGGACATTGGCAGATCAAGATCTTCAGATGATGTGGTGCTGCAGGTTTTTCTGGGTTTTCCTGCAGCTGAAAATCCAAATACGCCACTGCAATCAATCAAGTCGCCCCGGAGCGCCAATTAATTGTTGTTGTTTCATAATTTCATGATTAGTATTACTTTCTTCTTCAATATGATTGTTACATATTAACTGTTTTCCTAAAAATCATATTGTATTGATTATGTTTTCTGAATCTGACTGTCTTGTCACACTTAATATAAATGTATCTATTTAGGTTTGGCATGAAATGCCAATATTTCTACCTGTTTTCCTAGAAGTACTTAGTTCTGTATCATTTATCTGATAAGTATCGTCATCAAACACTGTTATATGAAAGATATTGTGAAATATTGTGATGTACCAGTCACTGATGAAGCTACCGTGTAGCGAAACACATTTTAGGTAAAATTCATTGTGAATATTCTATAGTTACCATCATGGATGAGAAAACGTCATTTTGCTGACCAAATTAGATGGTCAGGAGGTTTGTTAGCTGTTATCATATTCTCATGGACATAATTTACATTGTACATGCATTGCTTGCCTGCTTCTACTCCTTTGCATGAGAGATAAGTGAACTGGATCTGCTGTTGAAATCTCTGTCTTATTATTTCTTTATTACGTTCTCTTTATGAAAATTTTCCTGATTGCTTCTCAATATATTTCTCCCAGTATTGATTTTTTATTGACTTGTCCCATACCAATGATTTAAAAGCACCGGATTAGTACAACACAGTATTATAGTTTCGAATATGTTAATCTTTTCAAACTATAAAGGGATTTGTAATTGTTCAAACTTGAAAAGTTTTGAAGACTTTCGTGCAAATTCGGAGCAAGTAAAATAAAACAATGTATTTTAGCTTTGACCTTACATTTTTGATTCGTGCTCGCATGCTGAGTTCATATTCGGAAGCTTACAACATTAAATATAAAATCGAGTAATGCATCAAATCGGAAAATTTTAGTTAATTTTGCTCTTCACGAACCCCAACACTGATTAACAATCATTTTCAGGTCGTTCGGTTTTGTGAGTAGATGATGATTCGCTTGCCATTTGTTTAGCGCAGTGTTTCCCAACATGGGGCCCACGCCCCACAGGGGGGCAATTTGATAGTTAAGGGGGGCAATTTAAAAATGGACTCGACACGACTTTAACCCTTTCGCTTTGGGTTATTTAAATGCAATGCTAGATATCGGTGACAAATTTAACAAAAAAGGCAACTTCTTAAAAAAAATGCTGTAAATAATTATTAGGTATATTTCTGTTTGACGTTATCAAAATATCAACTGGGTAATTCGAGTCAAGTAAACTTTTCGTCGGGGATTCACCGCGGAGTGTGCTGCCTATCGCGGGGAACCCCGGACGTTTCAAAACTTGCTAAACAACGCCTTTGTAAGATGAAATGAGTGGAACAAACAAAGAAAAAAACTCGTCGATATTCGGAGAAATACTTAAAATTTGGATTCATACTCGCTGTGAGCGGATGCCGTGTTGTCTTTTATGCCAGCAATGCTTGACCAACGAATCAATGAAATGAGGTCGTCTTGATGCGCATTTGTAGGCGGAACAGAGTGCTCATATAAATTCAGATTGGAGTTACTTTAAAATTCCAAAGGAAAAGTTTGAAAAACGAACAACATTACTGCTCGTTTTTTTAATGAATAATCGTCTTTCTGAGGCTAGTTATCAAATTTCTTTATTAATCGCTAAAACTGGAAAAAATCACACTATAGGAGCACTTCTTAAGGGTCTTCATCCCTGAAAAAAAGGAGTCAGAAACGATTTTTCTTATTCTGATTGAGGAAAGATTGTATGAGTGTATAAAGGAAAAATAATAAAAAAAATATTTTTCGAATTTTTGATGAATAAAAAGTATTCTCTCTCTCATTTTTGGTCATTTTTCTTCAATTCCACCATCAAAACTAACGAATATTTTGGTGTTATTCCATTTCGGTATTGAAGCCCATCATTTTCTCAGTTAAACGACTTTCTCATTTTTCTTTTTAATGTTTCCATTATTTTGTTATTAATTTAATAAGAATGTGTTATTTATACGAATTTGATTTCCTTGCATTATGCCTTTCGAAATGGGAAATATCAAATTTTATCAAAGTCAACTAATAAAGTTTTGCTTCAGCCGTCGACAAGTGAAAACTAATTATTACTTTTGAATCTGGAGTCAGAATAGTAGATGAATTTCTTTTAAATGACACGCCCGTCAGGTAGCTCCTCCCACACGTCTGGTGAGGGAGAGAGAGAGTATCATAGAGCCATTGTAAAATGTAGCACAGGGTCGGATTGGGAATAGGAAAAGATAAAAGTTATTCTGACCGAACGAAAGATTGAAATATTAAAATTTCTACAATAACCAGATAGTTTTCAACTCACCTATCTGTATGTTTGCGTGTGTACACGTTTGTATCAAATCTTGCAAGTCTAATATCTTCCGATTGGCTTGAAATTTTACAGGTATTCATTACTTGGGACAAAACTTCATGATATTTTCATATTAAGAAATACTAAGATGGAGGCTCTAGAATGTTGGACGAATTTCGTTATTTTTGATTTGATTACAATCAAAATTGGTAGCAATAACATTGTTGGATTTCATTTTTTTTCAACAGTTGCATACACATCAGAGGAATTGAATTATTCACGATTGGTATTGACTTATATTGTCTAACCCTTTATATGGAATCAGACATATTATTTAAACTGTGGACCTTTCCTGCAAAATATTATATTCAAATCATTCAATTTTATAAATTATTATTATTTAAAAATGAATTATTTTTGAGGATCGGACTATGAATCATAAAATCTTTCCATCATTTCGAACTAATGCTGAAAATTGATATTGTGAAAGGACCCTTACTTGAAAGACAAAATCTGATACTTGATTTCTCAATTTTTTATTCATAAATATCATCTGATTTTCTGAACACCCTGCTCATGTTTTCGAAAAAATAAATTTTGAACAGAACACGACTATAAATCACAAAATAACCCATAGCCATCTTTATGCTGCTATTTTGAATTCTTGAAATTTGATGAAAAACTCATTATTTTCAACCTCAAAATACCAGTGTTATATATAATTTGACAATTAATAACAAAACTCGTTTGCCATCTCGAATTTCTGAATTCCAACAGAAAAATAACTATCTTCGAACCTTAAAGCCAGTCTTCCATAGAGCCCGACCAGATATCACAAAACTAGTCCGCCCTCTTGAATTTCCGAAATTCAATAGAAAAAAATCACGCCTAGAGACTACAAAATACCAATTTTAAATCGAATCGGTCCATAATCACAATACTCGTCAGACATCTTGAAGCCGCCATCTTGAATTCATTAATTTTAACTAAAGATTCATAATGTGCGACCCCGAAAACCCCATTGTACCAAATATGAAACGGATAACACAACTTGTCCGTCACCTTGAATTCATTAATTTTGACAATACATTTATACTCTACGAGCCAAAAAAAATCCACATACTAATTTCAAATCGATTCGGACCATAATCACATATCTCGTTCGATATCTTGGGACCGTCATCTTGAATTCGTTAAGTTTGACAAAAGATTCATAATCTCTGACCCCGAAAACTTCCTTATAGCAAGTCAAATCGGGCACTAATCACAAATCTCGTCCGCATCTTGAATTTATCAATTTTGATAAAGATTCATAATTTTCAAATAATCTGCAATTTTCGTGCAAATTTTGAGATCAACACGAAAACGAACATGTTTTAATCTAAAATGTAATTTGGAAGAACGAACACGTCGGCGAATAAAGTTCGGCCCTGGAATGCCCCGGCATGGTCAAGTTAGAATTAGGGAGGAGTTTGTATTTATTTCATCGGGCGAAATCGCACTGCCATCTGGCGGTGTACGTTTTCGTAACTAAAGGCTAAAGACACTTAAGACGGTTCTGGAAGAAGATGATGAAGATGTAAAAGCTGTACCACTCAGTAACGATACTGTTAGCAGAAGAATAGACGAAATTAGTGGAGATATTGAGAAACAACTTGTTGAAAAGCTGAAAACAAGAAATTTCTCAGTACAAATGGATGAATCAATTTTGAGAGACAGTGAGGCAGTATTGATAACCTATGTAAGGTATATTGATGACGGGCATTTTGCTGAAGAAATGTAGTTCTGTGAAAGATTAGAAAGCACCACTACCTCTAAAGATGAATATAATGGGTTATAAAACTACTCAGATGTCAATGATATACCAACAAAAAATATAACGTCTTGTGGTGCACATAGCGCTCCTAATATGATGGGCAATGAGAGATACGAATCCAGAAATGATTACCTATTATGAAATGTGTTATTCATAAGGAAAACTTGGTAGCAAAAAATATCTCGCCTGTTTTAAATGAAATACTACATGCAGTAATGTAATGAGACTTTATACTGAAGTAAGGTGGCTATCCAAAGGACATTGATTAAAAAGATTTATGCAACTGTTTGATACTCTTAGTGATTTTTTAAGCGACAAACCTGAAATGAAGTATCTGTTAACAATCGATAGTAAAGCATTTGTGAGTTATTTAGCCGATATCGTCGAAAAAATGAATACTTATATCTAATAAGCAACTTCAAGGATAGAATAAAACACTTGTCGATGCGAAAGCAAAGATATTTGGTTTTATTACCAATATAGAGTTATATCAGAAACATATTGACAATAAAAACTTTGAACAGTTTTATTGGATCTAAAAATGCGAAGCAACTGATACCGCTTTACTTATTATTTCTATCCGCTGATTTGAAAGAAAGATTTTCTGGTTCGAAACAAATTGATTTTCCAACATGGATGATGTAGCCAATATTAGTGGATGACTGATATATCAAATATGCAGTATTGAAAAGAACTTGCAGAATTGCAAAATGATGAATCAGTGAAAACTTTCACTAGTTCGGACTTCCATTGTCTACTATATAAAATTATTTGAAATCCCTGAAACAACTAAAAAAGAAGAATTGAAAATGATTAGCTGAAAATAACAATTATATTTACCAAAATAAACCTGAAATGGAATAATAGTAAAATAAAATACAAGTAAAAATAGAACAATTGAATGAATAAAAATAAAGAAATAAAAAAAGAAAATGAAAAGTGGAGAGATTCCAAGTCACGTTAGTTCACGACGTTTCGATTGTTAGTATATAAAATCGTCTTCGGGTGATGACTGGACTGATTCCTCCGAGAGATGACTATTTATAGGTCGTTCGAGTACTTTCCCTTATCCCCGCTTTTCATTTCCGCTTCACTGGTTCCGTGAGAGATGACCGTTTTGGCGGGAGTTGGCCATTTTTCAGTTGATGATGGGTTTCCATATGTTGCGTATTTCTACGCTGGCTTGGCTGAATACGTTGTTGGACAACATGTATGCGGTTTCCTTGAATTTTCTCCTAAACCAATGTTCCTCTCTGTGCAAGATCTCATCTTGGGACCACTCGATGTTGTGTTGATGGGTCCAAACATGGTCTGCTATTTCTGATTTGCTGGTTTCCCCTCGCTGTGTGTGTGTATTGTGCTCGGCAATGCGAACATCAATGGCCTCTTAGTTTCACCAATATAGGTTTTTCCGCACTCACAGGGTATCCGGTAAATGCAATTCTTGGTGGCGTGGTTTCCGTGAGGCTGCTACGGATAGTGCTACCGGATCTGAAGCAGGTTCGGATGTTGTACTTGGAACCAATTTTTTTTATCCTCTCCGATAATCCTCTGATTCCAAGAATTGCATTTACCGGATACCCTGTGAGCATGGAAAATCCTATATTGGTGAAACTAAGAGGCCATTGAATGTTCGCATTGCCCAGCACAAGAAGCACACACAGCGAGGGGAAACCAACAAATCAGGAATAGCAGACCATGTTTGGACCCATCAACACAACATCGAGTGGTCCCAAGCTGATATCTTGCACAGAGAGGAACATTGGTTTAGGAGAAAATTCAAGGAAGCCGCATACATGTTGTCCAACAACATATTCAGCCAAGCCAGCGTAGAAATACGCAACATATGGAAACCCATCATCAACCGAAAAATGGCCAACTCCCGCCAAAACGGTCATCTCCCACGGAACCAGTGAAGCGGGGATAAGGGAAAGTACTCGAACGACCTATAAACAGTCATCTCTCGGAGGAATCAGTCCAGTCATCACCCAAAGACGATTGTAGATGCTAACAATCGAAACGTCGTGAACTAACGTGACTTGGAATCTCTCCACTTTTCATTTTTATTTTCTTTTTTCATTTCTTTATTTTTATTTATTCAATTGGTATATTTTTACTTGTATTTTAGTTCACTATTATTCCATTTCACGTTTATTTTGGTTAATATAATTGTTATTTTCAGCTAATCATTTTCAATTATTTTTTTTTTAGTTGTTTCAGGGGTTTCAAATCATTTTATATAGTAGACACTGGAAGTCCGAACTAGTGAAATTCATCATGAAACATTGTGAATCATCTTCAAACAAAAGTAAAAACTTCATTTAATATAAAAGGAGCGATGACATGGCTTTGCGAAGAAACTGAAACTAAATACTCAAATACAACCAAATGTGTAAGAAAATGAATATAAAAAATCAATATTGAAATTATTTTGAATTTCATATTTCCATTATATGTTTTGAAATTTTACTTACCATGTTTGGATAACAATTTCATAGTGATTTCTTCCTAGAACTCATCATTTATATTTCTCTAGAGAAAAACAATTTTTTAAGGTTAAAAAATATTTCACTAGTTCGGACTTCCATTGTCTATTATATAAAATGATTTGAAATCCCTGAAACAGGGATTTCAAATCATTTTATATAATAGACAATGGAAGTCCGAACTAGTGAAATTCATCACGAAACATTGTCAATCACCTTCAAACAAACGTTAAAAAATATGTATGGGGGGGCATAAAAATTTTAGTAATGTTAAGGTGAGGCATGGCCTATAAAAGGTTGGGAAACACTGGTTCAGAGCATAGATTTTTAATAAAACTCGAAAAAAGTCATTACATGAGATGTTTGGTGGAGATGTTGTAAACTTGGAAGCTTCTACAAATGGCCGAAAGCTTTTGGAGTGTTCGGATATGAAAAAAATTAATTGAAGTTTGGTCAGGTGTTTAGACATTTCAATTGGCAGTGAATTTTTGAATTTGCACTACGATTTGTACATTCGGTTCTTGTGTTGCAGAAGAGAGCTGTGCCAGTTTACGCTGCTTCCTGTACCGTTGCTGTGGTTAACTAATCCTAAACAAATTTCTAATATCGGCAAATGTGAAAAAGATATCGATGAAGAAGCAAAGCTGAATCGCAATGCCGTAAGTTCAAGAGGATATTTTTTCTTCAGTGCCGAGGTTTTTTGTACCAATGTCAGATGATCACGGCATATTCCTACAAAGAAGTTCATCTAGATTATAGAAATGCATACAAGACATAGACTCACACTGTAGTGTGGGCTGTAAGGCTCTGAAATGAATCTATGGATAACGCTTTAATTCAGGTATAAAATATTTCCCTGTTCAACGTCTATCTTCTCAGTTTGATTTTTTGAATCTGACTATTTATATTATATGCATTCTCAGAAATTATGCATGTCGAAATTTCAACTGTCAGTTATGACTATTTTTATGTAAATATTTTCACACCCCATGAAAATCTTGAAATAAATTCATTAATTTTCCGTCGCCCTGGATATTTCATATGAGTCATATTTGAATATGATTTTAAGTGATACTATTTTCATAAGGTAGGTGCTTTGTATCTACACTGTTTTCACTTCGTTCACACTATTACAACTACGGTCGTATCTTCTACTCGTCGGTATTTCAATAGTTCTCTGTTTCTTCTCACCTCAGCGTTACAAATAATACGACGATATCACTATAATACAAATTTTAATATATTCCGGAAATTGTTCAAATTTTAGACTGTCTTTAAGAAATTATTACTTTCTTGGGGATATAGTCTTAAGTATATTTTCATAGCCCTCGAATTCAAATGTACAAAGGATTATTCAAAGCATTCCCATTGTCCTAGTTTAGCACTGTTCGAAGAAAGGATTAAGATAATTTACCCTTATAGAAAAAGCAGGGATACTGGCTCTCTTCTCACTGAAAACAGAAAAATAGGAATGATTATAAAATACGGAATAATGAAAATCTAACAACTTCATTACAAATTCATTTTCTAATCTATATAAATTATAAACTTATCTACATTTCAACTGAGCGACAAATGTGGGTAGGATTTGGGTATCCACATATAATTTTTTAATGAATGTTCAGATAAAGATCGAAATACAAATTATTATTTTATTTCAAATCAAAAATAATTTTAGGTACAACGTATAGAAACAATATCGACATACCGTCAGACTCTCGACTATAACCGAGTCTACTGATATATTCCTCTTACACTTTGTATAATAAAAATGAAAAAAATAAAAATATATACATAGGTAGATCACAGTTTTTGCAAATTTTTATGTTTTTGAGTGCCTAAATCACGAATATATTAATGAAAGTACTGAATGTGCTCCATTTTTTATGATTTTTACGTATCTTGTATTTTTAATAATAATCGGCTTGTTAGTAAAAAAAATTATTTTCTCAGTCATGAGAAAAATGAGGCTTCTGCGCAACTTCTTTGCGCGTACAAACATCACGTGATCCCCACTTCTCGGGCTCCTTGCTCTGCAAAACAGCTGAGAACTCACTTATTTGATAATATTGAAGTACTAACACGGAAAGTGAGCTATTACAATTATTTGATGAAAATGAAGAATTGGTATACTGTAATAATATTGCGAAGCTGCTTCTGGACATGGTTTTGAAATAATACAAACCTACTGAGAGGCGTCTTTTTATTGATAGCTGTAAAAGAAGTTTAAAATGCGTCTTACTGCATAATGGAAATAAATTTGCATCAATTCCAATTGCCCATTCTACAAAACTCAAAGAAGAATATGAAAATGTCAAATTAGTTTTAGAAAAAATCAATTACTCGGAGCATCAATGGTCGATCTGTGTGGATTTAAAAATGGTTAATTTTTTACTTGGTCAACAAAGTGAATACACGAAATACCCTTGTTTCATTTGTATGTGGGACAGTAGAGCAAAGCAACGTCATTGGGAACAAGATGTTTGGCCTGAAAAAAATTATTTACCTGTCGGTAAAGCTAATAATAAGAAAGCCGTTGGTGAGCAGAGATAGAATTATACTTCCACCATTGCATATTAAGTTAGGAATGATAAAGCAATTCGTAAAAGCTTTGGACAAGGAAGGATATTGTTTTGAATATACTTGTAGAAAATTTCCAAAACTCAGTATGGAAAAGTTGAAAGGTGGAATATTTGATGGTCCTCAAATACGGAAATTGATGAAAGACACTGATTTTATCAAAGTTATGACTGTTCCGGAAAGTAAAGCTTGGGAAAGTTTTGTGTTGGTAGTCGAAAATTTCCTAGGTAACCATAAAGCACCAAATTATGAAGAAATTGTACAAAATATGCTGACAAACTTTCAGATTCTAGGAGCAAATATGAGTATCAAGTTACATTATCTTCGCAACCATTTGGATAAATTTCCAGATAATTTAGGAAATTATAGTGAGGAGCAGGGAGAGCGGTTCCACCAAGATCTAAAAGTAGTGGAAGAAAGATATCAGGGTCGATGGGATTGTCACATGATGGCCGATTACTGCTGGTCTTTAAAAAGAGATTGTCCTCTGAAAAATTATAAAAGAAAAGCTCTTAAAAGGCGTTTCATGGAAATATAACATGTTTTTGAAATTTCCCTCTCTATTTACTTCAAAGTATCATATTTTTTCCAAATAAAACTGAGATTATAAATATATCTGTTATTTTGTTTCTTGTTTTCGAATTTTTGTAATGTGAAATGAAAATAAATATTTAAAAGAAAATGAGAGCAAATCTTACAAAACCATTGATAATTTCATGAATTGTGAGTATGAATACACCCAAAATCAATCTTATATCTATAGGGCAACAAAACCACTGTAGACCAGTGTTAACAACGCTGATACTTTGATTTCTCAAGAATTAACCACACTGAAATGAAAAAAATTCCCAAAAGAGTGCAGATTTTTCTTATTTCATTTTTATTGATAGTCCCGTCATCTAAACAAAAATAAGAGGTCGACCTCGAAATGGGTGACAATATGCTATAAACTCGTATACACTTTCATTTTGGTGTTCTAGAAGTTGTCTCAAAAGTCACATGAAATCTCATGTCTGCGCCGGAATTTATTCAAGGTCAAAAGTCACAAAAATCAGTTTTTCGCGATTACCTCGATTTCTATAGCTCCAATTATGTTAAATTTCCTTATAAAAATTGTAAAGCACAAAATTTGTGATAAATTTCGTTTGGAAATGTTTTCATAGTCCCAACTGTTTTTGAGATATAGGGCGGAGAACTCCCAGAGCTCAGCCATACTCTTTGTAATGCAAGGTCAAGGTTAAATCTATACAAAGATGTCTTGATCATGCAAAGAACTGATACGCACTGAAAGATAAACCCGTCTCCAAACAGCTACTTTCATGAAAACATTGAATTACACGAAAGAAAAATACTTTCCAAACAAATACACTGCATTATACAAAAACACTTTTCTCAATTTAGTTTGTATTCCAAACATTCGTTAGGGTGAATCAGATATCATTCGAATGTTCCACAATATAGTCAATGAAAGAAGTGAAATTTCACTTACGTGGAACACCGTCATCCTCACTGATAGACATCTGAAGTTTGTTTCGACGAAACAATGTTTGTGCCAATCAGTCAAGTTAAGTTTTTGTCAAATGATCTAGTAATTGAGGCGGTGCCTGTGCGAAAGTAGCGATTCACCTTCGTTTTGAATCGCTGGAGATTAAATACATTTGGGAAAACGTTCTCAGGAAGTTTATTTCACATAAACGCAGTTCTCCAGATAAAAGTGTTCCCAAAGAGTGAAGTTCAAGGTGTACTGAGTTGCGACAGGAATAGATGGGTCTCTAACGAAGTCATCCGTAAGGTGACCGAATGGAAGGGAGACTGCATGATTAAAATATTCAACGCCTGCCTGAATAGAGGGTACTTCCCGGAGGTATGGAAAAGAGCAAAGGTTGTGTGGATACCTAAGAAGGACGGAAACCCCAGACCTATCAGCTTGCTGACTGAAATGGAACGTACGTTAGACAGGCTTCTAAATGGTAGAGTGCAAATTTGGTGTGAGAGAGAGTTGAAGTTCTCCCCGAACCAGTATGGCTTCAGGGCGGGAATGGATACCAGTATGGCGGTAGAAAAAATGGTGAATAGAGTGAAAGAAAATAAGAAAGCAAGGAGACATAGTTTGGTTTTGGCGTTGGACCTGTCAAACGCCTTTAATACCGCGTGGGCACCAGCGATAGAGAGGTGCATGAAGCGAATGGGGATGCCGGGTAATGTGGGGATGACGTGCTTGAGTTTCATAGGTAGGAGAACGGCTACCTGTGGGCTTGTCTCTGAGATGGTGGACAGAGGCTGCCCACAGGGGTCTAGCCTGGGACCTACACTATGGTTGGTAGTGATGGAAGCATGGTTCGAGCGAATCAAAGACATGAAAGCGAGAGAAGGCATCGGAGCATACGGAGTATATACGCAGGCCTACGCGGATGACCAACTAGTCATCATCGAGGGAAACCTTGTCAAGGACATAGAATGGAGGTGGGAGCTGGTATGGAAAAAATGTAAAGAATGGGAAGACGAGATGTGGCTGGAATATAATGACTCGCGAAAACAGAATGCATGTACATACCAGCCAGGAGGGATGAGAGACTCCAGGTCATAAGTATAAACGGGAGAGTGATTGAGCAGAGTATGAATGTGAACTACTTGGGAATTGTGGTGGATACTGGATTACTATTTATAGACCACCACAAGGGAACAAGGAAAAAACTGAATACGCTAGCGGGTAAGCTAAGAAGATGGACCGGGAGAGACGTTGGACTGAGGAGAGAATGTGTGAGAATAATATATGAGAGAGTGGCAAAACCTGCGATCATGTATGGAGTACAGGTGTGAGGGGGTAAGACGCACGACAGTCGTATCAGGAGACAACTGAGCGCGTCGCAGAGGCCCTTCCTAATCGCTTCATGTGGAGCATACAGGCTGCGCCAACGGCTGCGCTCTGTGTTATCTCAGGTATGGCACCGCTTCATGTGGAAGCGTGCGCCAGATACCATGATTGGAGGGTGAATGGGAGAAGAAAGAGAGAAGACAGAGTGAAAGGAGAGGATAGAATACTCCCATGGATGCAAGGAATGTTGCTGGAGGAAAGGGAGGACGAGAGTGTGATGAGGGTGTACGTGGATGCAGGAGCAAAACTGGAAGAAGAACGAATGGGCATAGGCTGGGCATACGAACGGGAGGAAAATGAATGGGTACAAGGAAATGAAAGAATCCCCAAACAGAGCAGTGTGAATGAGGCAGAATTGGTTGCGATCGAAAGAGTGATAGGTATGTGGGACAAGAATGAGAGTGTAACTGTGGTAAGCGATTCTGCCATGGCTGTGGAACGTCTGAAAGCAGGAAGAACGAGGAATAAGAGGGTAGCGCGTATACAGAGGATGATAGAGGAGAGAAAAGTGAGAGGAGCGCGGACCTGGTTAATCTGGAAGCGCGGCCACGAGAATAACAATCTCGGTAATAAGAAAGCTCACGAGGAGGCAACAAGGGGAATGACAAAAACGGAGATTTCATGGGAAGTAGTGAGAATGGGGAGTAAGAGTGAAGAGAGGAAGAGGATCAAAGAACGAATCAGGATAGATTGGCAGAGGGAATGGGACACGGGAGAGACTGGGCGGCTGTTCTACAGATTCTGTAGGACAGTCGGGAGTGAATCACTGAATCTGTCGCGGAAGGCCACCCAGTTGCTTACGGGACATGGTAATTTTCCGGGATATCTTGCCAGGTTCAACCTGGGCCCGGAAGTGCCATGTTTCTGCGGCTATGGAGAGCCTGAAACGGCGGAACACGTGATAGAAAGATGTATGGATGGAGACAGGACAGGGTGGCGTGAATGGAGAGAATATAAGGAGCGAGAAAATGGGGAGATAGCTCTGAGAGGAGAGAATGGAAAGAACAATGAATGGATAAGATTCGTTAATGAATGGGAGAGAGTGTGGTGAGGAATGAAAGAGAAGGGTAAAGAGCAGGCTGTTACCTTGGTGCCAAAAATCTGGAGTGCCGAGGACTTGGAGCGCTGTTGGCGGTCTCCCCAATGGTGACGACCACTGATATTGTACGGGCATCTAGGCAGTGTTCAGAAAAGAAGAAATGTTTTATTTGATTTATTATGATATATTGTATTTAGTTTGAGATAATATTTTGTATATAAATGTATTGTAATTATATTATTGAAATAAAGAAAAGGGTTTTCTACCCCGCTAATTTGATGGAGCATGGGTTCTCGTGGCGGTGGCTTCGATAGATAGAGGGAAGATGCTTCGTTGAAAGGCCTTCGGCCAGGACAACAATGAGCGATGGCACTATTCATGTACTGAGTTGAAACTCAAAACGATGAGCAGCAACAGTCCGTCGCGTATTTCTGATATGTGCCGCTCTTGGTGGAATCAAATGTGCCAAGTCACTTGAATACTTGCCGTGAAAGTATCCATTGAAGAGAGACAAATCTTCAACCATTCTTCGATGTTTCAGGCTATGATGTTCTCGTTTCCAATCAGGCGAATGGCTCTTTTCTGGATGAAATCCAGCAACTTTAGGGTATGGAACAATACTTCAAAGGTCAGATCTGAGCTTTATAAAGCATCAAAAGTTGCTGAGGTGTGTATAGTTTTCTGCTTCGGAACAGCGTTCTGAGCTTTTGAGAAGCAGCCTTTGCAATTTCAGCGACATAATTGTGCCAAGACAAATTGGTGTCCATTTTAACCCTCAACAAATGTATTGAAACAGAAAGGGAAGTTGTCTGTCCTGACATTATTATCTTCTTGGGGAAAACCAACGCCTGAGTTTTTGTGGCATTAAATTGAACCTGGTTACTTTCACATCAATTCGAAATCACTTCTAGATCCTCGTTAAGATAATGCAACTTCCTGCTGCCGGTGAAGATGTGCCTCCGTAGTCAATGTCCTGAAATTCAAATAGAATGACGAGACAAGTGTGCTGTCGTCAGCAAAGCAATATATTGGATTCTTGGTTTTCTCCAGTAAGACATTGATATACAATAAAAAGAGAATTGGAGACAATATGGATCCCTGGAGAACACCAGCGTTGATGGTGAACGTATTCGAGAGATATCCATTGACGACCACTTGCAGGAAACATTCCTTCAGGAAGCTGAAGAACCATACACAAAAATGATCGAACAAGCCATGTCATCGAAGTTTGGCCAACAAACCCTCATGCCATACACGGTCAAAGGTCTAGGAAATATCAAACGCAACAGCTCTTGATTCTCCATGTTTCTCGATTGCGTTATTCCATATAACATACGACAGAAGGTTGCCTGTTGATCTTTGTTTCCGATGATCGCTCAAGGTGGTGAAGCCTTCCAGGTCCATGATTTTTATATCACTGATAGCAAAGCGTCTGGTCTATAGTTATTTGAAAGATTTTTCTTGCC
The DNA here is from genome assembly GCF_025532065.1 of Leptinotarsa decemlineata. Lineage (NCBI taxonomy): Eukaryota > Metazoa > Arthropoda > Insecta > Coleoptera > Chrysomelidae > Leptinotarsa > Leptinotarsa decemlineata. Next base: position 3,003,578 of record NW_027412728.1, read on the forward strand.
CTTTTTAGGAATATGCTGAACGCGAGCACTCTTTCAATAAGAAGGAAACATCCTTTTTTTATAAGACAGTTTGAAAATTTTGCAAAATACTGGTGCGAGCTCACCTACGCACTTTTTAACTACGATGACGGGCACCTCATCAGGGCCAGACGCCTTGTTGATATTGAGCTGTTTCAATATTCGCCTGCGTAGACGCTGTCGAAAAGTAATTTCCGGCTTTGTGGATTCGAGTGTGGAAATAGTGGGTGGTGTCTTTCCCAGAAAATCGACTGTGGAGTGGGACACAAATTGTATAGCTAGTAGATTTGCTTTTTCTACAGCTGTTGTTGCAATTCAACCAACCGCTAGTGTTAGTAATGGAATTGTGGATTTTGTAAAGTTCTTATTAATAGCTCCAGCTACCGACCAGAAGGACCTAGACCCGTTAGGATTGGCAAGCAGTTTATCCTTAATTCTCTGATTATGAAGTTCTTTGCTTTCATTCAATAATAATAATAAGTTTATTGCCCATCAAAATACAAGATAATAACAAAAAACAAAATACAAGAGAGAGAAAAATGAAAACACTTTGTATTTGATTGCAAATGGCTTTTGGTTCAGACCGCGAATTTGCATTCGCATCTGCTCTTCCACCAATGCCGAAAATGTATAAAAGTAAATAAATGAGAACTTGAAGAGAATAAAAGAAAAAGAAAAAAAAAAAAAAAGGAAAGAAAAGAGAAGGTAATATAAAGATATAGATATATGAATAGCTAAAACCTTCTTCAGGATTCTCGCCGCGGACCTAGTTATTCTGAATGCTGAACAGATGCTGTTTAAACCTACTTTTAAAAACAGTTTCTGACATGATAAAACAATTGTTTTCCCATTTATGGAGATAATTTATCAGATATAGGAAAAAGATCGTTTTGAATATTTCCTTTTTATGTACAGAAATGTTCAGCACTGTCTTTTTACGCAAATTTAGGTTATGGATATCTGTTCTATAAGACAACTGTTCATATAAGTAGGGAGAATTCCTATATTTGGATATTTTAAAGAATATGCATGTTGCATGAATCAACATATTCAACCACTTCAAATCTGCTAATTTGTGTGAAATTCTGGACCTTCTTCTGATACCAAATATTAACCTGATACAAGAGTTTTGAACTTTTTGTATACGACACCTGTCGTTCTTGTCTAAACATGAACAATAGACAGCGTCATACGCGTCAATACGGTCTGAATTGTATCTCAGAGTTTCCCATTTTCAAGCTGTAGTTTTTTATTCTTTCCCTGATGCTATCACTTCCAAAAATAACAGCTACTGATTTGTTTGGATTGATTTTCAACATATGGTCAGTGGACACTTTTAGAATCGTATTTAAATCAAAATTTATATCGGTTACTTCTTGACCTATATCTGAAGATTTGAAAGGAAAATATAATTGAGAGTCATCTGCATAAAGTTGATATTTACAAGACTTCATCTTATTGATGAATGTGGCAGTAAAGAGGGTATAGAACAGTGGGCCTAAAATGCTGCCTTGGGGTATTCCTGTTTCAACTTCTCTCCAAGTAGAAGAAATATCATGAATCTGTACTTGTTGTAATCTATTATCTAGATAAGATGATATCAACATCACTGATGCATCATTGAACCCAAATTATGTTATCTACGATCTCTAATAATGCTGTTGCACAACTATAACCTTTTCTAAAACCTGACTGTTTATGTGGCAAAATTTTGTAACGATTGATGAAATGGCCCATTTGATTTTTCATTACTTTCTCTATAATTATGGAACATGTCGGCAGAATACTTATTGATCTTAAATCATTAAAAATATTGTGGTTGATTATTTTTTGTAGGGGAATAATTTTTGCACATTTCTATGCATTAGGAAAATAACTTTTAATTTATGCATCCATTTATTATGTGATTTAGTACCGTTATAATGAAAGGACAGCAAATTTTTATAATACGTATATTGATTTCATCTACCCCATATGCTTCTGATTTTAGGCTATTTATGATGCTAAAAATTTCATCTTCAGTAGTTGGTGAAAAAATGAGTTGATCACATATACCTTCTTTTCTGTTTGTGCCATAAAAGCGCAGTAAGTCTTCATCCGGTGGGATATCTCTTTGAGACAGTTGGAATAAAATCGCTAATAGCTTCTACATTTTTCAAGTTTTCAGGGAGTTCTTTATTTTTACTTTTCGCAACTTTTAATTTCTTAATATCCTGCCATCTACCTTTACTCTCAGTATTACGTAGTTTGTAGTTTAAATATGGCCTTTTCTCGTAATGTATAACTGTATTAGTATAATTCCTCAGTTGTTTATGGTAATCGCAATGGTGTTCTAGTTTTGACTTCTTGAATCGAGTTAATGCTTTGTCTCTCAATTTCTGCATCTGTCTTATATTCTCAGTGATCCAAGGAGTGTAATTTTGTTTCTTCAATAAGACAGTTTTTTTTGGTGACTGACAATCAAGAGTTTTTGTAATGAAATCATTCATGCCAAGGTTGGTTTATCAAGTCATCACTGAATCAGTCAATATCAATATGACTTATGTTTCTATAAGTTATCTTTTGGTTTTTATCTTGAGTTCAATTTCAAAGGAAAATTGAGCATCTGTCAATGCATCATCTGAAAGATCATTGTGTATAACATTAATTTTATGAACTTTATCGATATTTGTAATTATTAAGTCTAGCAGTGAAGAAGATGTTCCCGTAATTCTTGTCGGTTCCGAAACAACCTGTCTGAAATTAAATATTTCTAATACCTTCTGAAACCTCTCTGAGTTATTTGAACTGGGATCTAACATATTGATATTAAAATCACCTAAACATATTATATCACTGTAATTTGAATATATATTGGTGAAAATTTCTTCAATTTCGTCTAAAAATAATGTTAAGTTCGAAATAGATGCCTCCTATAAACTATACCGATAGCTATAAAGTTATTCCTACCCATGTTTAATTTTATCCAAATAAATTCCACCTGTTCACTGCATTGACTCAAAATAATTTCATATTTGAAAGTATTTCTCAGAAAAATACCTACCCCTCCGCCTCTGGATAACCTATCTTTGCGTAAAAATATATAAGGAGCAGAACTTACATTATTGCTGTTAATACCTGCATGCATCCCATGTTTCTGTTCTCCCACAATTTCATAGTCCGCAGCGAGAATCTGATTATGAAATTCATTAAATTTTGATGGTAAGGATCTGACATTCATATGACATATATTCAACATGACCTGAAAGAATGGTAATTACGTAATTTTTAGAGAGAAGAAAAAGAAAGAGATGTTAGAGAAAAACGAGACAAAAATGCAGAGTGAAGTTTAAATAAATAGCGAATTGAGTAGCCCTGTAACACCTGTCAACAAGCAAAAGGAATAAAGTGATGTAGCAAATCTGCTAGATAAATTGACAATTTAATAAAAAAAATCTCCATTTTATAAATATATGGGTTATACAGGCTGATTCACGGTGGTATATGGTATGGGTAATATGGTAATATGGGTCATCTAAAGTTTGCAGATAATGCGAGAATTAACAAACCTAGTTCGGTTTTCGGCACTAGGATTTTTGCGCCACTGCCGGTAGGCGAGATTTTTGGAAGAGACAGCTTGCTCGCAATTTTTGTTGAACCAAGGTTTGCCGTTAGAAGGTCGTTTTACTGAAAAAGGAATATATTCATCCATGGATGATAGAATAACTTTCGTGACTTCAGAAGCATAAATTGATGGATCTTTAGAGTCATGAAGATCCTCCCATTCAGCTGATCCGTAAATTCAAACTTTGCGCGATTTAGATTATTTCCCAACAGTTATCATAAATTCACTCAAGACCGAAATGAGTTTGTGGTCAGAAGATCCCAATGGAGATCTTACGGTGACTGGTTTGGTTGTTAGGTATAGATCCAGAGGACTAGCATATTCTCCATCACGGTCAGGAATCCTGCTTATTGCAGAAGCGTCAGCTTCGCAACCTTGTTCGTCGTTGACATTTGAAAATTTGAGCCATTCGATATTGTGGACATTGAAGTCACCTAATATGAAAATTTTGGCGCTGGGATGATTGATTTGCAGAAAGTAAATGTTGTTTGCAAGTGAGAATAGTGCCCTATATCATGTATCGCTAGGTGGTCGATAAATCAAAGTTTTGGGGATCCAGCATTTCTTCTCATTGACAGGAGAGGTGACTTCTGATAAAAGAGATATTCCAAAGTTACGTTTGAATCGGGAGTGGAAATTATGGCCTGAATATAGAGAATTGACGGTGTTTGTTGAAGCACTGACTTTGGTTTCTGTGAGTGCAAGAATATGAGGACTATTTGATTGCAGATGTTGGTGCAATGAGTTTATATTTGAGTCCTCTGATGTTGCAGAAATCGATTTTGAAGTGATTATTATTACAAAACAAGCCAAAGATGATGCTGATGTTCTCATCATAGAATCAGCTATCGAAGAATCCAAAAATGGGAGTACTCCCATCATCGTTGGAGTAGACCCACTCAACTATTTTAAGAAGAAACTGTCTTGAGGAAAGTTGGAAAGAACAATGTTGAGGCACACATCTATTAGTCAAAAAGTTTAGACAAAAAACATATATTAATTTTACATGCATTCAGTGGCTGTGACACAATTTCTGCGCTGTGTAAAAAAGGTAAGAAAAACTTTCATCAAATCTCCGGAAAAGCTTGCCAATTGCGACCTACTGCCTCATGTTTTTCTACAATAAGTCTGCCCTGTACAGTGATATATAATGCTCCTAAATCTGGGGACAATATCGATCATCTTCGATATACTCAGTTCATAAAACACCAAAGCTTTATAGACCTGTTCATTATGAGGTAAAAAAATTGTTAGGGCATGATTTACAACTCCAGGAATGAAGTTGGGTGATGAATAATCAACTCTTGGAGCCAGTGATAATATTACCACCAGCTCTAGAGGAGTTACTCAATACATTGTTTTTTAATTATAAGAATGGATGTGGTATACGCTGTGGATGTATAAAATCGGGGTTGCAATTGACTTCAGCTTGTTGCCACTGCAATTGACAAGCTTGCCTCAATGTTGTTTCATCATAAAGCGACTCTGAGGAAGAGATTGCACTTGACCCAGAATAAAACTAATTATTCATTGGTGAAAATATTTCATTTTCACCTACAGAGAGCAAGCGCCGCAGGTTCTTCGCCTTCTATCTCAAAAACGGTCAGGCGTATGAAAAAATATTTCCAACAATATTTGTCGCTAATTTTATGCTCTACAATTTTTACGATTGATGCTAACATCATTGAAGCTATAAAAATCGAGAAAATCGCGAAAAACGGATTTTTATGACGTTTGACCTTCAATAACTTGAGGTGCAGAGATGAGATTTTATGAGATTTCTAAGATAACGTTGAGAACACCAAAATGAATATGTATACAAGGTAACAGCTGACTATCTCTCATTCGGAGTGGAAACTTCCATTATGACTGCGAGTACCCTTACAAATTGGTAGGTAGACCGGTACTTCAGAAAGATATACGTCATACTGAAGGAACCGTGACCTTGAAGGATGTCACATGACCTTGAATTGTGTGCACGTCATATGACCTTGAAGACACCAAACGACCTTGAGCTATGAGCACGTCATATGACCTTGAGCATGAAGTTCGACTTCGACGATGAACTTTCTCCTTGATACATGATTTTGAGTGACCTTGAATGAAACCTCACAGATAAACTTTGGATTGGGGTGGTTGGGGTTTGAGTCATTATAAAATCAATCCATCAAATTATCAGTTCGCAATAGGAGCCGGCGGTGAAAGGATGCACAATAATCCTTTTAAGGTCATTTAACGACCCTGAGGTATGATCACGTTATATGACTTTGAGTATGCAGTTTGAACTTGACGATCTACTTTGTCCTTGATACACGACCTTGAGCTTGAGTGACCTTGAAATGATCCTCATAGATTGACTTAGGATTGGGGAGGTGAGGATGAGCGTTATATCCGAAACAGGAGCCAGCAGTGAAAGTATGCACAATAATCCCTCGAAGGTCATTTTAATATCAAGACATACTGTCTTCCACCTAGCGATTGGCATTTTACACTTGCTCGCTGAGCAGACGGTTACCGTGAGTCATTCAGTCAGAACGAGGATCCAGTTTTGCAAGGATGTATTGCAGTGCCGCTTCCGACAGCAAAGGGTGCGATTCGGGGCACTCATGGTTCGTAGTTATAGAAGTTGTAAGTAATTCTTTCCTTAGAGTTATGCCTTACACATACCCTTCAATATTGCCACCATACTGAATTAACCACGAAACCCTTTTTCCACTTTCCACCTATAACTTGGCCTTGAGATGCATGTGACGATCACATCAATGCTCTGACATCACCTATGTGAATATTGTCAAAGAACTGGGTGTAGTGTGAAAACAGGTTTTACATTTCTTTAGATGCGACTGACTGCGTCCGGACCTAATGCCTATGGACTTTCACCTCTGGGGAAGGTTGAAAAATCTCATTTTTAAATTACCGATCAATTGTAGATACGAATTGGAAGCGGCAGTGATGCAAAGTTTTGCTTCTCTCACTGATAATAAACTAAACAATTTGACAAAAAACTTTCAGAAAAGGTGTCGCCTGTGTGTAGGATAAGCTGGCAGACATTTCGAACACCTTGTCTGAAGTATTTTATTTCATTGTTTGTTCTTTATCATTATTATTAATTTTTGTTGTTCCATTTATTAATGATGAATGTTATCAGTTTTATTGAAACTATGTGTTTTAATTACTGCTGTGAAAAGCTTTCTCAACATTTGGTTGCTATTACTGAACAATTTCTTTCTGTATTACGGTCGTCCAAACTCTACTTGATTAAAGTCTGCGTTTCAACGTTTACTTGAAAAAACTTATAAGCTCTGTATTTTAAAGATAGCTCTAGTGGAACATCAAGTGTGCTACATATTTGAAACGGTAATTTCAAGCTTTATTGAAATATAGGAACATACAGGATGTCTTATTGAAAAAATGGGTTTCTATCGATGAATATCGATGAATATCGACAGATTATCTGCATCATTGAATTTTACGTAAAAAGGTGCTTCGGAAATGCTTTCATAGAAACAAGGAATTTATGACAGGAAAAAAATACAGCAAACTTTTCGAAAATGCACATTTTCGAAAAACATGCTGTAACTTAGAAACGATGATAGATTTCGATATGCGGTTTCCACCATTGAGTTGATCATGAAATTTGAATCTCCGATACAGTCATCAGTTTTCATCTATTTATTTTTAAAACAAGAGTTTCCCTTCAAAAGTGTTCTGTACCAATGGCCATCCCAGAATAGTTCACACTATGAGCTTTCAGAATATGTAGGAATTAATCAATTTATTGTCATTGGGAATGTACCTTATTCCTGAGGAAATCATGAGAAATTCAATTTCTTCTCGAGCTTCGATTATCGTTTATCTTGTAGTAAACCAAAAACCTTCTTTGAATCCATCCATTTTCTTTCTTATTTTGTTAGTTTCTCGCAATAAGCGAATCCCTCAACAAAATGATAGACACCCACGTTTTGTTTACTGCTTGTGCTCTGCACTCTCTCTGTTTTCTAAAACATCTCTTTAGAAAACTCTAGAATCGTATATTCATTGTATCAGGATATTATGCTGCATATTATTATACTGATTGAGAGCAGGTCCTGTGAGTTTGCATGATATAAGAATTGTCAACAAACTTAACATTCAATGTCTGAGCAGGTGAAATTATGATTGAAATCAACTTTTTTTGTATGAATATAAAATTGTCTACTGAAGAAATAATAAATGTAATTCAAATTTTGGGTGAATGTGACAAAAATTGTTTATTAGCCAGTATACCTAATGTATGATGTTCAGTATCCTGACTTAAGGTCTATACGACCAGAGAGTTTTTGGAGGGTTGAAGGAAGATTTGAGAAAACAGACAGTGTCAAGCATTAGAAAAGGCAAGCGGTAAATGAAATTGTAACGATTGAAGAAAATGAATCAGCGGTGATGCTTTCAACAGTTGAACCTTCTAATATATCGAATGTAAAACCTATTTTCACACTACATCAAGTTCTTTGATAATATTCACATAGGTGATTTCAGAGCATTGATGTGACGTCACATGCATCTCAAGGCCAAGTCATAGGCGGAAAGTGGAAAAAAGGTTTCATTGCCAATTCAGTATGGTGGAAATATCGAAGGGTATATGTAAGGCACGACTCTAAGTAAAGAATTACATATACGAAATAACCTATGAGAAAAAAAATACACTCGAACTTAGGTTAGGTTAGGTTAGGTTAGGTTAGGTTAGGTTAGGTTAGGTTAGGTTAGGTTAGGTTAGGTTGTCATGTACCATTGACAATTAGTATAGAGCATTTAAATACACAAGTATATAGATATCGACAACTGCTACAGGGTGTTCCTTAAACACATGCTAATATTTAAGGAGGTAATTCTTAGATCCATTTTAAGGAAAAAACGTCCTATGGACGTATGTCCTAAACGCCCTAACTTTTGAGATACAGGGTGGCAAAGTTTTCGAAAATAATCAGTTTTTCAATAATAACTGAGATAATTTTGTAGACATCTTTGGCATATTTGGTACATATGTTCCATGCCTCAAGGCGCATTTTCTGATGTACAATTTTCTTAATTTTCTCTGCCAGTGGCGTACGTACGAGTTTTGAAATGTATATTTTTGTCGAAAAAAAAAACTACGCCACTGCTTTATCTTGAATTAAAAATCATTTTTAAAATCTCCATGTCCGATGCATGGTTTTCGCTCAAAAAATTAAAAATCGCTTTACTTAAGGATAAATTCCTTAAAAATCTGATGCGGTATCGTGCATCGACTGAAAGCAAACTAAGAGATCAGATTTGTTGCAAAATAATTGAGGATCTAAAAGGTATTTGTTTGTTGTCAGATGCACTGTTCTCAATTAAAATTACGTCATAACGCAGTACCGCTTAATAATTTTTGAAAACATAAATTTAGTTATCCTGAAATAAATGACGTGTAGCAGAATTTATTTACTGCACCTCTTGGAAATATGGAGTTTGTCGATATGTGATGTCTTTTAAAGATTGAAAGCAGAAAAAACAGCGTGCCCACCATAGCAATAAAAAACGAATTATCTGTATGTACAAACGTCAGTAGCTAATTTGATGTTGGTTTAAAGTAAGGTGTTGGTGTTAAAAACTGTCACAGCGCGTTTTGATTGATTTTGAAGTGTTATTGAAGTTATTTTGGTAGTCCGCTGTTTTTCTGAATATCAGTAAATATGGTAAATTATACGAATGCGGAAATGGCGCAAATGCATTACGTATATGGCCTTGCCGATGGTAATGCAACAGAAGCTAGGCGCATTTATCAGGAAAGATATCGTAATCGTGCCTTAGCAGATAGCCGAACCTTTTCAAATATTCATCGTCGACTTGGGGAAACTGGTAGTTTCAAGAAAGGGACTCCGGAAGGTAGACCCCGTGTAGTAAGAACTCCTGAAATTGAGGAAGCGGTGCTGCAAGAAATTGTGGAACATCCTGAGACGAGTACGAGGAAGATCGCTAGAACTCTGGATATTTGTCATCAAATTGTATGGCGTATTTTGGTTGATTTTTTGTTATACCCATACCATATTTCAAGAATGCAGGCATTACTCCCCAGAGATTTTCCACAGCATGTGAACTTCAGTCAGTGGTATCTACAAAGTATTGCACTAAATCCGCAGTTTGAGACACAAATCTTGTTCACAGACGAAGCAAATTTTTCTCGGAATGCCATTCAAAATTTCCATAACAATCATGTGTGGGCTGAAGAAAATCACCATGCAATAACCGAAACCCATTTCCAACACCAATTTTCGGTTAATGTATGGGCAAGACTCATAGGTGATCATCTAATAGGCCCATTTTTTCCACCAGGACGCCTTGATGATCGTTCTTATTTACAATTTCTCGAAGAAGACTTACCTGGGTTATTGGAAGATGTGCCACTTGAGTTAAGGAATCGAATATGGTACATGCACGATGGCGCCCCTGCTCATTTCAGTGTAATTGTCCGAAACCATTTAAATACAGTTTATCCTAATCGTTGGTTAGGTCGCGGAGGACCTCAGTAATGGCCAGCAAGATCCCCCGATCAGTTTAGATTTTTTTTTATGGGGTCACCTCAAAACTCTTGTGTATAAAACTCCCATTAATACTTTAGAAGATTCAAGAGAGCGAATAGTTGCCTCGTGTGAAACTATACGAAATACGCCGGGAATATTTGAACGGGTGCGTAATTCCATGCGTAGAAGGGCGGAAGCATGCATACTAAGTGCAGGTGGCCACTCCCAACAATTTTTATAATCAGTTTTGGTATTATTACTAATTAACAAATTTGTGCTATTCGTTTAGACTTACTGTCACAAAATAAAATAAAACTCGTTTTTGTGAAAAATTTATTTTTTTGCAGATTATGTTTTCAAATATTATTAGGGAATTGGTAATGCGTTATGAAGCAATTTTCAGATTCTCATTCATTTTAGAATTGATCTAATTTCTTAATTTGCTTTCTGTCGATTTTTATTTTTTTGAGTGAAAATCATGCGTCGGACAAAGAAATACCAGGAGATCAAATTTTCTCAAAATAAATAAGGGATTTAAAAATGATTTTATTTTGAAAAGAAAGCATTGGCGTAGTACTTTTTCCCCAAAAATATTCAATGCGAAACCCGTAGGGATGCCCCTGTTTGAAAAAATACAAATTTGTGTACATCAGAAAATGCACCTTGAAGCATGGAACATATGTACCAAATATGCCAAAGATTTCTACAAAATTATCTCAGTTATTATTAAGAAACTGATTATTTTTGAAAACTTTGCCACCCTGTAGCTCAAAAGTTAAGGCATTTAGGACATACGTCCATAGGAAGTTTTTTTCTTAAAATGGGTCTAAGAATTACCTCCTTGAATATTAGCATGTGTTTGAGGAACACCCTGTATAACTACGAACCATGAGTGTCCCGAATCGCACCCTTTGCTGTCGGAAGCGGCACTGCAATACATCCTTGCAAAACTGGATCCTCGTTCTGACTGAATGACTCACGGTAACCGTCTGCTCAGCGGCAGATATCAAAATGACCCTCGAGGGTCACTTTGATATCAAGACATACTAAGTCAATCTATGAGGTTAATTTCAAGGTCACTCAAAGTCATGTATCAAGGACAAAGTAGATCGTCAAAATCAAACTGCATATTCAAAGTCATATAATGTGAACATAGCTCAGGGTCGTTAAATGTCCTTAAGAGGATTATTGTGCATCATTTCACCGCTGGCTCCTACTGCGAACTGAATGATTTGATGGATTGATTTTATAATGACTCAAACCCCAACCACCCCAATCCAAAGTTTATCTGTGAGGTTTCACTCATGGTCACTCAAAATCATGTATCAAGGGTAAAGTCCATTGTCGAAGTCGAACTTCATGCTCAGGGTCATATGACGTGCACATAATTCAAGGTCATGTGACATCATTCAAGGTCACGGCTCCTTCAGTATGACGTATATATTTCTGAAGTACCGGTCTACCTACCAATTTGTAAGCGTACTGTTTAAATCTGTTTAAAAAATCTGTGCATATAGCGATGGATTGAATGAGTACAATTTGGCTAATATAAGTATTGTGCTACCATGTGTTTCCTAAATGGATTTCAGAGTGTTCCCCTAGTTTTATGAAATACTCTTACTCTCGAGTACATAACTAATTTGGTCATCGAAATCAGACCCTCTTGAAATAATGCGGAATTGTCAAACTGAAAACGTGTTTTTTTTGTGCGTTAGAAACGGATTTTTCAAATCGGTTAAAATTTGGAATCAAAATCCTTCAATATCATATTTGTTAGACAAGTAGAACATAGTCTTCATTGTCTATCATAATATCGAAAATATCATTAGATTTATTTACATCTGAAAACGAATATATCGTAAACTAATTTTTTTACCGATAAATCAGTTTTTATATGTTTCACGGAATGTGAAAACAATATGTCCGAACTCAATTGAGAATTTCGAAGGAAATTTCACTTTCTACCTCAAAAGTAGTAGAAAATATTGAAATTTTCCATTGAATCAATTATGTTCATGTTATTGACTTTTTCGAAATTATCAAATGATCTTTCCATTGATTTACAATGAAAATTTAAAAGTTGTTACCATAAAATGTTGTTTCTAAAACAACATTTCACATGCCCAGCAAGACGGCTGAGAATATCGAAAATTTGTTAAAAAAATATTTCACTATAGCTAACGAAATCTCGAAAATTCAAAAATTGGTTACATAGAATGTTATATGATGGAATTGGCCGATACTTGATGAAAATCCATAACTAACCTATTCAAAAACACTTCATTGTGAGATTTTCACTGAACAGTTTTACAAAAACGCAACACGTGTTTCGCCATACAATGGCTTCTAATTTTTTAATTTCAATACTTTCGAAAGTTATTTACAGGTAAATTTGGGTTGTATTTTATTGTGTTGCCAAGAAACTGTGAAATAATTTTTAAATTTCTAATTTAATGTAATTTTTACCTTTGCCTCACTAGAAATAATTTTTTTAAATTTGGTCAAAACTTTTGAAAATTGCACTTGTTGAATTTATTCTAGACAGTTGATCATTTTATAGGTGAAAGAACGATTCATACTGATTGATGTCAAAAAAGAAATTACTTCAACTGCCAAAAAACTAAAATTATTTGGCAGACGAAAAAATAAAAATGAAATCAAAACTAGAAAATTATGAAAATCGGATAACATACATAAATATGATATATTTAGAAATCCCTTCATGATGAGAGATATCTAATTCTCTATTTTCGATGTCATGGTTCGCAACACACGTCCTATACGAAATGCTTCCGGCCCCTGAAAATTTCATTTTTGAGAACTTATCAAACCATTCTTTCTCTTCCTCAAACGAAGTTCTGTACGAGATTTCACGGAAAAAATGTTGAGTGTTTTTTGTTCTTCGACCTGAAATGGTAAAAACTAAAAGAACTACAAAAGTTTAAGACTCGCATAATCGAATTCTGGGAAACACAGTAATAAGTGAGTTCTGAGTTCAAGCAAAACATGCTTTTGATGGTACTTGATTGCGATTGATTAAATTTCAGTAGCTATACATAATGTAGGCAAATTATCACTGTCACTATTATCATGGCAGTTGCAGGATTGCACAATTATTCAATGCATGCGATATCCAATAGCTTTCTCAATGAAAAAATCAGCAGGCCTGTTTTGAATAGACTTTTCGATGTACAGGGCGTTTCTACGAAAACTTCACCTCCTGTAAGTCATAAACGGACGTGTAATCGAAAATTTCAAAGAACACGTTGATTTTTATTTCTAGGGGGACTAACTCTCATTTCGAAATCATACCGGAAACTTCACCCCCTTCGGTCAGCAACTACCCACCTATTTTTTTCAGGGGCATGGGGGGTCGAGTGATACATCATTTGAAAGGTCTTCTATTACTTCTGCGACTTTTTTCGAAATTGGTTCATTCGTTATTGAGAAATTAATCGTTGAAAGTTTTATTCAAGAAAAAACAGAAAATTAGCTGTCGCTCATTTTATTGAGGAAATCAACAAAAGTAATATCAATGGCAACACAATCAACGGATAAAGTGTTCAAAATGATCTCTATCTAGTTCCATACAATAATACAGTCTACTTTCGAAAGTTTCTTACATTATTGAAGATGTCCGGAGTCAGAAATCTGCATTCTCGAATAATTCTCTGTCGCAGGTCTTCCAGACTTCTAGAATTCATTTAGTTAGTAGTAAAAAATGTTTTGAAATAAATGACACTGTTAGTTTTTTCCGCACTGGTATTTTTTATTGAATCTAGTTGTCGCAGAACAAAAAGTAGAAAGTTGGCCACTGTCACTTCTTCACGAATTATTATTCAGTCATTTTTGTTCACTGTGTTTCAGAATGGTTCATTCTACTGAAGAAGGAATAGAAATTGTTACAACCTGTTATCGAAATAATATATGTGCTAACGTGAGTCATCAATACGTTAAACAGTTAATGGATGAGTTTCGAACTTCAGGTTCTGTTCACAACAGAAAACATGAAGTATCCCGTCCTGTCAGAAATGACGAAGTTAAAGTTGCAGTATTAGGACATATGCAAATGGACAATCGACAATCTATCAGACAAGTAGCTAGAGCGTCTAGTGTATCTGCTACTAGTGTTTTTCTGATTTTGAAAGCCTACAAATTCCATCCTTTCAAAATAAGGCTAGTTCAGGAATTAAACGAAGATGATCCTGATCGTCGACCCGAGCCTATTATAGAATACATGTTTTTCAGACGAAAGTTTTTTCATGTTGAATGGTAAAGCGAATATACATAATTGTCGTTACTGGAGCGATGTGAATCCTCATTTGGTGATGGAAACATAATCACAAACTCCACAAAAATTGAATGTTTGGGCCGGTATTCTTGGCTACCATATTGTTGGACCATTCTTCATTTTAGGTAATCTCAGTGGAGACACATACTTAAATCTATTACAAGACTGTGTAGATCCTATGACAAATTTCAGAAAATGATGAGAATTTAGTAGAAAATGTATAAAAATTACAGAGGTAATAGAGGGACAAAAGACCTTTCAAATGTTGTATCACTCGACCCCCACGTGCCATTGATAAAAATAGGGGGGTAGTTGATGACCGCAAAGGGGTATGATTTCCATATCAGAATTAGTCTCTCTAGAAATTAAAATGGAATTGTTCTATGAAATTTCGATAACACGTCCGTTTCCCACTCACAGCGGGGGTCAAGTTTTCGTTGGAACACCCTGTATAGTACACACATTATGTTATGCAAAGTGAGAGCGATTCCGTTGTGTGAAAAATTAATCACGGTTGGAGTTTTCTTGGTTTATTCAGTGATTTAAGTAAATTAGCAAGGTTCTCTGTGAGTAATTATGGGTACAAATAAGGGCAGTTTAATAACCTTTCAATCATATCTCATTACCTTTGCCTTGCTTCTGTTTAGAAATCGGGGTAACTAAAGTCAAATATTCAAAAACAATTATGAGAATCAGGAAAGTTCCATACCTACTGTCCATTAGTCGGTACAATCTGAATTTTCATTATCTACTGCAAAAATGTGACGAGTATTGTCATAATTGATCGTTAATTATTGTTTCTCCTAAACTCTGGAATAAGGCAGAACACATTTTATACTTACCTTAATATATTTAAGCAACCCTTTCATTAGCAAATACGAGTATTTCGATGTCTTAAAAATATTTCCTTTGATTCTTACTCATTTAAATGGGTACCCTCAAACTGAAATTTACAAGTTGAAGTTATTTATTGGGGTTTATCACAATAATGCTTTGTACATCCCTACTTCTCCAGATATTGGGAAAAATATGTCATTAAAAATGAAAAATAAATTGAGTATACCTACCTAGTTGAAAAAATTACAGCCTCTTTTCTTTGAACACGTTTATGGAAACAAAAAATATGAAAAAAAAATACGAATCTGTATTAAAACTAGTATTGTAAGAGAAAACTTTGAGAATGTTTTTCAATTTTGTATATTCTCATCTTAGATCGACCGTTCAAACTGTTCAATCAAGCTGATCGCCACTGTAAACTATATTCTGGCAGTTGTAAGTAATCGATTTTGGGTAATCAACAATGTGAAATGTTAATTATAAAAAACATTGTGGCCTTTCAAAGCCTTCGAGTAATACACTATATTCTTCAATTTTCCATTCATTTCTTGAAGTGCCTTCTGTTATACAGGCTTCTGTTATATAGGCTGATTCACGGTGGATGACACATTGGACGTTTTTGGTGAAATAGGCACCGGATCACGTTGAAAATCCAATAGAGAGCATATTTAGATATTCTCCACCCAACTAGATTTTTCAAACTGCAGTGTTGCCACTTCCATTAGAAAGTAGTAGCAAATTTGATTTTTCAAATCAATTACCCGACAACTTTTCTTGACATTTTCTTATACCTATCTGTTATCGTTTTCGTAATATGAATTAATTTAATTTTTTTTTTCGGAAATCATGACCTCTGAAAATGCAGATATCTTTGAGTTACCTAAATAATACTGTGATACCGAAATTTGGTTTGAAGTTATGTGATACTTCGATTACTTCCCACACTTCAGCGTAACCTCCGTAACTTCAATACAGGGTGGTAAAAAATACAGTTTTTTAGTTTGCCTAAAAAAGTGACTCACAGTTGATTATTCAAAATGAAACAACCTGTGTATTTTTACAAATTTAGAAAGCCAAAAAATTTGCTTTTTTTCTATGTACATCAAGCATATAGCATGATAGACGTTCATTAGCGGTAGATTCGGATTCCTTTCGTTGAACTTTCTACATGCTCTGCTGATAATTTCATCACACTGTCCAAAAATAATAAAACTAATTCATGAGAACTTCGTTTAATTAGTTTTGTTCCATCGTTTTCAAAGTATTTGAAACTTCTGAAGTAACGAAAATGTCAATATTATAAGGAGAATGTCACAAAGTTATACTTTCACTAGTTCGGACTTCCATTGTCTACTGTATAAAATGATTTGAAATCCCTGAAACAACTGAAAAAGAAGAATTGAAAATGAATAGCTGAAAATAACAATTATATTAACCAAAATAAACCTGAAATGAAATAATAGTGAAATAAAATACAAGTAAAAATAGAACAATTGAATGAATAAAAATAAAGAAATGAAAAAAGAAAATAAAAATAAAAAGTGGAGAGATTCCAAGACACGTGACTTAGACCGTGCTTTTGGGTTCTGTAATACGAAGGAAGGTCTCGAGAAGGAACTAGACATCATCAAAAATGATCTTCAACGGAATGGCTACTCCAAAGCGATGGTAGAAAAGACTTTGGCTAGAAGACAGCAGGACCTCGCAAGGAAGAGAAGCCGTCACAACCAGTGCTTGCACTTTCCTACATCAGAGGATTATCAGAAAGGATAAGAAGAATTTGTTCCAAGTACAACATCTGAAAGTGCTTCAGATCCGGTAACACTATCCGTAGCAGCCTCACGAATACCAGGCCACCAAACGCGGACTGCGATTCCAAGAATTGCATTTACCGGATACCCTGTGAGTGCGGAAAATCCTATATTGGTGAAACTAAGAGGCCATTGAATGTTCGCATTGCCAAGCACAAGAAGCACACACAGCGAGGGGCAACCAGCAAATCAGGAATAGCAAACCATGTTCGGACCCATCAACAAAACATCGAGTGGTCCCAAGCTGAGAGGAACATTGATTTAGGAGAAAATTCAAGGAAGCCGCATACATGTTGTCCAACAACGTATTCAGCCAGGCCAGCGTAGAAATACGCAACATATGGAAACCCATCATCAAGCGAAAAATAGCCAACACCCACCAAAACGGTTATCTCCCACGGAACCAGTGAAGCGGAAAATGGAAAGCGGGGATAAGAGAAAGTACTCGATCGACCAATAAATAGTCATCTCTCGGAGGAATCAGTCCAGTCATCACCCGAGGACGATTGTAGATACTAACAATCGAAACGTCGAGAACTAACGTGACTTGGAATCTCTCCACTTTTTATTTTTATTTTCTTTTTTCATTTCTTTATTTTATTTATTCAATTGTTCTATTTTCACTTGTATTTTATTTCACTATTATTTCATTTCAGGATTATTTTGGTTAATATAATTGTTATTTTCAGCTATTCATTTTCAATTCTTCTTTTTTAGTTGATTCAGGAATTTCAAATCATTTTATACAGTAGACAATGGAAGTCCGAACTAGTGAAATTCATCATGAAACATTATCAATCACCTTCAAAGTAATACTGTCGAATAGTAATAAATGCTCATAAGGCCGAAACTTGATTAGTTGAGTGTATTTTCAAAAACTACACCTCACGATTTGATTTGCACAAACTTAAAAATATATCACAACATGTGTTTGTGAAGATCAAATCGTGAGATGTAGTTTTTGAAATTACTATGGATCTTCATCAAGTAAAGGCCGAAATCAATCAGAAAAAAATATTTGAGTATATGCATGATAAACATGGAAAGAAAGCAAATTTCGACAGCTTTCTGAATGTGTAATAATACATAGGGTGTTTCATTTGAAATATTCAACTTTCAGGCACCTTTTCAAGAAAACGAAAAAACTGTATTTTTTAACCACCCTGTATTGAAGTAACGGAGATTACGCTGAAGTGTGGTGAAGATTACGCTCCATTGTCTGTTCCACCAGAAACGTCAAATGTGCTATCCACCATCCACCGTGAATCAACCTGTATATCTGCAGATATTTATATCACACTGTATACGATATAAGCTACAAACTATAGGTATCATACGGTATGTATTGAAAATGTACTATTTTGATTCTCGTTGATTCTTATTACTGCAAAAAATACAAACGCACTTTTTATATCTTCATAAAAAGTTAGGCGATGCCTTTTCTTTCCAGCTTCATGAAAATAAAATATTATTAATTGACGCTCTAAAGCAGGGGTCTCCAAACTTTGAAGCCTTCGGGCCATGATGATTTTTTCAGTTTGTTCCAAGGGCCAATTTCTGCCCTTAACTATATTTCTAGACTAGGATAGTCGCAAAGTGCGTGACCTAAGAAAACTTACGCTTTTTTTGCATTTCAATTATTATTGTGTATTGTGACACCTAACGACATCTAGTGGCGAGGAGTGGTACTATGTACTATCTTTTTCAGCTACCCGCTAGGTGGCATTAGGCGTAATTAAATATTTAGAATTACCGCGTTGGTTCGAGAAAGTTCTGGTTCTTGCTAGTGTATTCCGATCACCTCGAGATGGCAGTAATAATTGCATATGAAAAGGCTAGCGGCGCAACTGCGAGTTAGTCTGCGTAGGAAAGGCGAAGGAAGCGAAACTGTCTATTGTGAAATAAAGTAACCCCTGTCAATAAAAGTATTTTGATTCGACTTACTGTTTTTATGTGTGATTTGTTAGTATGGAAAAGAAACGAAAAATCGACAGTGAATGCAGAACGTTCCAAGAAAAATGGAACTTTCAGTATTTTGTGATTGAGTACAGTAATAAGGCGCTATGTTTAATTTGTAATGAAACCATAGCTGTTCTCAAAGGCTATAACATTAAACGACACTATGGATCGAAACATCTTCAAAGTTACTCCAAGTATATAGGAAGTTGCGGAAGGAAAAATTTGAAGCTTTGAAACGCGGACTCAAATCGCAGCAATCTTTGTTTACCAAAGCGAATACTGAACAAGAGTCTGCAACTCGCGCCAGCTTTCGTGTGGCTCTTGAAATCGGAAAACGTGGTAAATAAAACCGAGTAATTATCATTCTGTGTGTTCTTCTTCAACTTATCACAGCAATAGTAACAACAATTAGGTAATCATTGGCTGTCGCGGGCCAGATTGATGACAGTAAATCATTGGCTGTCGCGGGCCGGATTGATGACACTGGCGGGCCGGATTTGGCCCGCGGGCCGTAGTTTGGAGACCCCTGGTCTAGATGGATTTTCATGGCAACTGGCGGTGTAGTGCTGATGGCATCAGATATATCCAGGCGTAAATTAATGTTGATTATTTATATTTTGTGTGAATGAAACGTGAAAAATTGATTTTTAAAATTATTTAAAAATCACATATAGTAGGTATAGTGGGAAAATCAGCGATCTCTAATTGGCGAATTATTATGTAACAACGATATTTCTGCTATATTAGACCAGGACTGAAGCCTTCAAAAATGGTAAAAAGTGAAAAAATAATAATAGTAGGATGAAACCCATTAGAAAAGAAGGGGAATATAATAAAAATGGAATGAAAATTAAATTACGGGCGATCTGAGTTCAGGAAGTGGTAGGGGGTGAGTTTTTAAGGGTAAAAAATGGTTTATCACGATTTCCGGCAAAACTACAAGTGCTATGGAAAAAAGTTGAATGCAAAGTTGTAGGTAATAAAATTATCTACTACTTTGGTACTAACAAATTTTTCACATAACCTCAAAATTTATGTGAAAAATTCAAATAACTAAGTTTTTGTTTTTTATTTTTATCTTTTTTTTTAATTTTTCTAAGAAATTTCTACGTCCCAAATACACTGTGATTCATTTGATTCGAAATATTAATTTTTTTCACCATATTTTGACTTGATATCAAAAAAGCTCCCTAATTTTCAATCGAAAATTCTCGCCACAAAACAGCTTTTTTTAAAAAGTCGGTGTGCTTTTTGTTCATTGAAATTTCTACTTTCTGTTGGTGTGAAAAAAATATACATTACTATAGTAAATGTTCTCAGAAAATGCAAAAAATGAAAAAAACTCGAATTCAAAATTATTTTTTAATCATTACGTATAATTTTGAGCTATTTATTAAAAATCACACTTTAATCACTCAAAAAAGATAAGATTCTATGTTACAATTATAAAGAAGAAAATTGCAAATGGAAATATACTACTATAATTAATAAACAAATGAGTTAATAAAGGTAATATTTAATAAGACATCTACAATATTTTGAGAAGGTCATAGAATCTTCTTCAAATAATATTTGTAGATACTTATTTATTGCCATTTTAAAATAATTTATATACCTGAGTGACCTACGGAATATTTTAGCCCAGTGAAAGGTATTTCATAGAGAAGGAGCTAGGAGGGTCTGGGCCTTACTACAAGTCTTACAATATTCCAGAGTTTGATTATTAAAACCATACAAAAATACCATTCTTGCAAGAAAAATGTTTATCTAACGAGAAAAACAACGACAAAATAATGAAATCTTTAATGAAGAAGGTTTTCCTGCATGAAGGTTTACCTGTAAAGAAGATGCTGATATAATTAGAACCTCCATAGAAATTGCCAGATATACTAATAAAACTGTCATTGTTGTGGGTCGAAATATTGATGTTTTGGTCCTTATAATTCAATTAAATTTAGATTATCATGACATTTATTTTCTCAAACCAGGTTCTGGAAATGTAAAGGATCTATTTTACACGTCTAATAGTGTCAAACATGAATCCTTCAAAAATATTGTTGCAGTTCTGAATTGCTTTTTTGGTTGCGATACAACATCTGGATTTGTCGTAAAAGGAAAAAAAAAGTATCGTAAATTCATTATTAGACGCCAGAAATTAGTCAAATTCGGCCAATGTTTTTTTATAAGAAAGATGCAAGTAAAGAAGATATAAAAAATGGATCAAAGTAAATCAAATCTATTTATAAAAGTAAAAATGAAAAAATTACACTGAATCAATTAGGATTTCAAAAATATCAATAGGCAAAAATCAAATCAACTTTCATTTTGGCAAACCTCCTACCCACAGAAGAAGCAGCAGAACAACATTGTTACAGGGCATATTATCAGCTTCAAACCTGGTTGGGTAACGAATTGACAGCAACAGATTGGGTCGGAAGCAACATCAACATGGCTTTATGTCCAAATTTATAGAAAAGGAATTAATTCCAGAAGTATCACCTAAAACTATTTGCTGCAGCTGTGAAACTGGATGTAATAGTTCAAGGAAATAAGGAACTAACGTCCCTAGCGTCCCAATTCCACAGACCTTGCAATACCTCAGGGAATTACTAGAGAAAAATAATTTCAATAATAACGAAATCGATGAATTCGTTTCTCTTACTAATTTGTGTATGAAACAAAATCGGTTCCAGGTAGAAGGTTGCTTTTATGAACAACAGGAAGGAATGGCCATGGGAAACCCCTTGCCCCCTACCTGGCAAACCTGTTCATGAACAGATTCGAAATGGAAACCAAAGAAAAGTCGAAGTATTTTCCTAGGATTTGGCTAAGGTATGTGGATGATATTTTCGCGATATTCGATACCAAAAAATCGAATATTGACGACTTTGTTTCCATTTTAAATAATAGATATCCATCAATAAAATTCACATATGAGTTAGAAAATAGGGGACAACTACCATTTCTTGACGTTTTGGTAATGAGGAGCCAATATGGAGGGTTAGAATACGATATATTTAGAAAAGAAACAAGCACGTACAGCATAAACGTGCTGGGTTAAATTTTTTAGTGCATCGTCTTTTGACTTTCCCTCTAACACATGATAGGTTCAAAAAAGAAAGACGTACAATACAGAAAATGGCGGCCACTAACGGTTTCTCGAGGGGTATTGTAGATGACATAATGAAGAAAAAGAAGTTTAGGTTAAGAATAAACGAAATATCGACTTTCAGAAAGGACAAAAACCAAGATAAATACATCTCAGTTCCATACCACCAATATACGAGGAACTTTCGAAAGATTTTCAAGGAATTAGGTATGAAGGTGGTTTTTAAAACAAGTCGTACACTACAGAGCCTTTTGGGAAGTCCAAAAGACAAAGTCGAGAATTCGGAAAAGTCTGGAATTTACGAAATTGAATGTAAGGACTGCGATGCAAAATATTATGGACAGACAAAAAGATATATTAAAGTAAGATATAAGGAACATATAGCACACTTAAAATATGGAAGACCTGAAAAATCAGCAGTCGCCCCATCATATTTTGCAACAAAACCATTCCATATACTTCAGTTCATTAAGATTAGTTAGACAAGTTAACAACAACAGGCAACTAGATGCCTATGAGAGTGTAGAAATAAGTAAACACAATAATATTATGAATAACGATGACGGACCTATACCAAAGGGCATACTATATAGCTTGTTGAAATAAAATAAAATAATGTTGTTGGGTTTGCTGATTACTACATAAGGACACATTGAATAAATTTGGATAGACAATATTGTGAAATTAATTTTTATATAGCTGAAAATTGTTTTATATAAACATATATTGTGAAATAATAGGTAAGGCAAAATTGTAAAATTAATTTAGGTTGGTATGCCTGGATGGTTTACCTGTATGAGTTACCTTTATAGCATAAATAGGATTAGGTCGCACTAGTCCTTAGTTTTAATCTTCCTCTTTGAAGATGATCACTTGGTGATCGAAACACGTGTCGAGGTGTTAAAAATAACGATTTGGTGTTGGGGAAAAACTCCAGTAATATTCAACATGTGGCTGCCGAAAACATGGTTTGAAATGCACAAATTAATGCTCAAATTGCCATGGTTCTGAAAATTGCTCCAATACGGAAGAAAAAACCTACGCGGAAGTTAATTATTCAGATGCAATCGAGGATGAAGAACCAATGCAGACTGGAAATGATATTGGAGACGAAGAAGGTGATGGTCTTGAAGATTTCGAAGATCAACTAGAATTGGATAGGTTTGTCGAATCTAACGATGAAGAAATGCCATCAAAGAGACAAAAACTAATGAATAGGTGATTAAAATTGAAGATAAGTTATTTATGAATAACAAGATTAACTTATTCAAAAATATTATAGTTATTAACGTAATCAGAATGAAGTATCTCAATTCAGTAGTACGATATTCATATATATATATATATATATATATATATATATATATATATATATATATATATATATTATGAGATTTTCTTTGACATGAATGTAATTAGAATTGAATAAATAAACTTTTTACCTGAATAAAATTGCAGCAATCACATTTTTTTATGAAATTGTACATAATGATTGAAAAAAAATTGAAATTAAAGTTTTTTCTGTTTTTTTCATTTTCTGAGAACATTTACACCATCATAAAGTAGAGATTTCATCGAACAAAAAGCACACCGACTTATTGAAAAAAGCTTATATTCTAACGCGGAAGACGAAACGTCGGATAGCAAATCTGAAAACACCATTATGTAGCAGGAAAAAAGTAGAAATGTGAAAGTGCACTTTATTTTCGAATCCTTCGAAAAATAAAGCCAGAAAAAATAAAAACCATTTTTCGAAATTTCTGTTTTTTTCCGGATATACTCTTGAATTTCAGAACTTTCTCAACGCCATATTGTTAGTCAGGTAAATGCGCACCGTTGTCCCAATTTAACCATCTTCGTATCTCTCATAGTTTCCGAGATCCCAATGGTGAGGATCGAATTTGAAACACCCTGTATATTCCATGATTCTCATGTTATCCTATCAACATCGACAAAATTTATTGAAAACGATTTCCCAACACCAGAAAAAAAATTACGTTCTCTCGACTCGCGTTTTGCTAACCAAGTTAGCGTCCTCAGAAGATCATTATGACTCCTGAGGATGCTAACTTGGTTAGCGAAACGCGCGTCGAGGGACCGTAATTTTTGTTCTGGTGTTGGGAAAGTGTTTTGAATAGATCCAGAGCCAGAGGTTCTAGTACGAAGTATCAAACGACACATTTTCCAAAATTTCAACCAAAGTGACAACTTATGATATAATTTATTTTGACAACTGTATATTTTACAATTCAGCGATGACCCTTCCCAGTTTTCATTGTAATTAACTCATGAAAAATGTGTTTCTACATGGCAGTAAGGATTTGAAATTTTGAAATTCTTTCACCCAGTGAATAATATTGCTCTCTAATAAACGAAGTATTATACTCTACATAACATAATGTGATTTTGAGTGAACAATTATGTAATATGTAATAATTTTGAAATCAAAAATGTAATGAGAAAATAAATGAAATAATGTAAACTGCGAGTCTGAATGAAGCGTAGAACTCTTCGAAAAAGCGTTATTCATACCTACATGTGACCTGTCGCAGACCCTCGATGTGTTATGCAGAGCTACTTTCGTGATATGATATGAGATGTGGAGGAAACAAGTGAACAAAAGAATTGCGTGGCATTATTGGAATAGTAGGCTCTGGTGAGGCTCTAGCGTGATTAAAAGCGCAGGAAGAGAGGTTAGAACTTGAAGGAATCTAGGCTAGCCAAGGATCCGCCACGAGACAGACCAAGAGAAGGGGGTCCACTAACCAGGGAAGTCGTCCCGAATAGTTTATACCATCCTATGACGATGTTGCTCAGGTTCAAGTCATCCAGCATTATCTGAGCCACGCCCATGAACACTTTCTTGCCTTCGATTCTGCCATAATCGCCCCATACTGTCACCTGGAAAAAATATTCGACATTAGATAACCATCAGCAGCTTCAAATGTGGAAGTGTGGATTTTCATCAAGTAACATAAGCAAAGATAAAAACACAATTATGATTCTATCTGCTGTATATCTGGTATCATTTAGCGGAAATAGAACAGTATTTCTTCAGTACTTCAAAAAACAATACTTTCATAGTCGAATGATAGCTATAGTCCGTTCATAATTTGTTGATAGCTCACTGCAAGTTTGACCCTCATTAGAGAACTGAAATACAGAGAGGACAGCTAATATGATATAATAACAAAAACCAAACTAAAACTGGCAGTTTAAGATGTTGTCGACTAACCCACCTTGTATCTGAAGAAATACAATACAGCTATAAAACTTTTAATCCGATTATGTAGGTATTTTGAGTGGAAATGAGTTACCAGTGTCGTAGAGTATATGATTAAAACATTAGTTACTTTAAATAAATAAATATATTAATATTCTTAGGCTGTAGGTACTGTAAACTGTATTTCTATTTTAAAAAAAATTCTTTATTTTATTCAAAAATAATAAGTTACTTGCAATTTGTAAAAGATACATTTATTTAATTAATACCTATTTTTAAATGATATAAACTACGATTACTTACAAAACTATTCAAATTCAAAATAAACAGGATCATCTTCGGAATCCGAGTCGTCTTGCAGGTTAATAATTAGCGGTTGTGTCTCTACAGTCGCATCAATTATATTGTCAAGATCCCACTTTTTTGTTCTTCTTCTATTGCATGTCTTACTGCATCTCACCAATTTTGTTCTGTAATATGTTGTAAAGACTCATATAACAATTCACGTACAGCTTGTATTTTATATGACATATTTTTTCTAGCCACATAGCTTTTCATTTGTACCCAAATGAGTTCAATTGGATTTAATTCGCAGTGGTAGGGTGGAAGTCTAAGGACTGTGATGTTTCGTCTTT
Organism: Leptinotarsa decemlineata; assembly: GCF_025532065.1. Classification (NCBI taxonomy): domain Eukaryota; kingdom Metazoa; phylum Arthropoda; class Insecta; order Coleoptera; family Chrysomelidae; genus Leptinotarsa; species Leptinotarsa decemlineata. Next base: position 3,029,589 of record NW_027412728.1, read on the forward strand.
CCGCCATTTTGTCAACTACGTATTTCTTGAACTTACATTTGTGTTGCCGGGCAATTTTTAAAAGTTCTGCTTTAACCATTCCATCTTCGTAAGGCAGGGACTTATTTCGCAGCCAGTCAATGATATGCTATTTCTTCCACGCAGTCGTTGGAAGTCTTTCAACTAGTCGTGAATGATAAGGTGCATTATCTAATACTATAATTGAGTTTGGTGGTATATGTTCAATCATCTGCTGTCGAAAACATCGAAAACATCAGCTGTCATCTCCTCGTGATAATCTTTTGTGCTTTTGGATTCAAATTCCAACAAACCATGCTTAGCAAATCCTTTTTCACTGCCAATGTGAGAAACTATTAATCTACTGCCTTTACCAGAGGGTGGGGAAATACCAGTAGACCAACCTTCCATAAAGGGTTGCCTGAAGCTTGATATATTTTTATCTGTCCAAATTTTTGTGTATGACCTGCGTTCACCCACGTTTCGTCCTGATAGTAAATTGGCCTTCCTTCAGCCCGAAATTTTCGTATAGATCTTAGATACTTTCTTCTCCAACATATTATCTCTTCCCGGTCAATCAAAAGTGATTTTCGGTCTGATTTCTCCCACCGGAAATTTAATTCTTTTAAAACTTGCCACAATTTGGTTCGTCCGACATGAGGCAAATCCGGGTCGTCTCTAACTTCTTGTAAAATTTTGTTTAAGTTGGGTATTTCTTTTTTGTAAAAAAATTCGTGAATTTTCCTTCGAATACCATTTTTGGCAAATTCATCAATTTCAATATGTTTTCTCCCCCTCTTTAAGTATTCGTTTGTATTTGGGTTAGCTATACCTTTTTTTTTCTTTCTGATAGGAACCTATATATTGTTGACTCCCCTACGCCCGTCATGTTGGCACAACTCTTGATTACGTTCTGAACAGTGTTTGTGGGATTCTGAGAAACCAGAGCATCGTGAACGTTCAAAACAATAGTCTTCTCTCTTGGTGAATAGACAGACTTACTGACTGTACGCAACAGTACCGGTGTAAAACTTGATGATGTTGATGATGATGACGAAGCCATCGCAAGCAATCAAACAAAACAAACAGGAACGAAAGGTACGTATATGTTTGTAGGAATATGAAAAAAAGTTACTCAGGCACTGCACAAAATTCGCAAAATAAATATTAGAGACGTTAATTACTGCCGTAGACGCCGAAACACCAACGAGCCGTAAATTAAATGCGATTAAAAAATGTACTAAACCAAAAATTATTTTCGTTCGTAACAACTTCAACCCTTTCAAGGCAAGTTTCGAATATAAACTGAAGCTTTATATTTAATGAATAAACACCTCAGGAACCTCCGCCTATGATTTTACGAGTTTTACGACCGTTTTATGACTTGGGCCCTCATTTTGTGTTATCGACAAATTATGAACGGACTATAGTTGATTAGCGGGAGTGGTTCGTGAACATTAGTTCGAGTCCAATTGTGGAATTTTGGATTTTTACTACTAATAGAGTAAAAGCGCGGCAGATCAATATACAGGGGAATACCTTGTACCCGGTTAAGTACCTCCTCCAAATATGAGCCTCATATATAAGGCCGCCTGTGAGGGATAAACGATTAGATTAGTAAAAGGAATTGATTATCAGAAATTCTCGAGCGCGTCAGATTAAGGTAGGGTGAGTTAATTACCTGCTGAAAAGTGTATATTCCAGTAATCTGACAATTTGAGAGTGACGTAAAGAAAGGGGAGGGCAGCAAAGTTGTAAAAAAATAACGTCATTTCGACATTCTCGGGCGTAGCTAATTTTTTTATATTTTGAAGGAAATAATTCAAGGATAACGAAAAATATATAATCTGACGATTTCCGCAAGCCGAAATAACAAATTTCGTCGATAAAGTTTAATGCGTGCAGCTGTGTGATACCTATATTTCCCTCTCCGAGTTACTATTCCTCTATTCCCTATTCACTTTTTCTCTATCTATTACTCTCTCACTCCATCCCCACTCAGATTTTTGTTGCAATGCCGCCATCACGGCTAAGCACAGAGAATCTTTCGTGATGAAGATGATGATTGATTGATCAATTGATTAATGGATGTAGCCGTTACTACGTGGTAGGAATTCATAATAAAGAAAAGAGAAACTGAACTTTCTATGTTTTTTACCACTTTTTATTTATTTATTTATTCACACTAACAGACCACATAGGTCTAATTACAAGGATGACCTTATTACATACAATATAATAGATACAATATAATACACTGAAATTAAAAAGAAGTAAAAATTATAAATCAGTTACTGACGGGGTCGATTAATAAGTGTGATGATCCTACAAAGACATTGCCACTAGCTGTATAATGACTTTTTTCCTTTAATTTTGTTAGAGAATCTGTCCAATCTATATCAATTATTACATTCAGTTTATTTGCGAGACACAACATACCTGTAAGTGGTTTGTATGAAGTGTATGAAGTATAAATTTTGTATATAAAACATTGTATTTGATCTTGTCCTGGCTGGGACGTGAAAATTAATTGACGATAATATATGAGGTGAGTTCAGTTTATTATTAAGAAGCCGGTGCGTGCGTTGTAACTAACGTTACTGCAGTTTCGTCCTATGAGGACATTTCCAAACTTATACAATATATAAGGACATTTTCAAACTTATACAATATATAAGTTTGGGAAGGTCCTTATAGGACGAAACTGCAGTAACGTTAGTTACAAATATAAGTGGTGAAAAACATAGAAAGTTTAATTTCTCTTTTATTCATTAATTAATCAATTGGTTATAAAAAATTAAATATTTTTGAGCATTTTTTTAAATTTATTTTTCTGTATGAACGTATTCTACTTGAGAAACATACACTTATTTATTTGCATGCTATTTCCTGAGCTTTTCAATTAATTAAGTTCAATAAATTGAAAAAAAAATATAAAAATATTGTTTTTGTCAGATTTAGCGAATCCCTCTAGATAATCGTCAGATTATGAAACAGCACGTCTAAAACATGAAGAACCATATATATCTTAATCTAACGCGCTTGAGTATTTCAAAATGTCAAATTTTTTTTGCACATTATAATAATGGCCGTGAGTTAACGTCAGATCGAAATCGTCGGATTATTGAATGAGAGCTTTTTTTTTGTTGCACTAACACCCCTTAAAAAATCTGACGCGCTAGATTATTTTTTTTCTTTTCACTTTCAACCTTTACGTACATCCACCCACATCATGCAAACGATCAGATTAACATACCAACATTATTAAAAATATGTAGGACATTGATGCTATCAATATCTGACGCGCTCGAGTATGTCCATGCAACAGTACTTTTTTACATATTAGAAAATCTAAAGCCGCTTCCCCCACCGATGAAAAGGTATATATTATAAAACATTTTTTCTTCTTTGCGACCTAATATGTCTCAATGACGCTCGAGTAAATCCCCATTTTGCATCGTGGGCTCCCCTGCTATACGTAACGTATTTTTTCCGTTAACCATCTATCGCACCCCTACGAAACGACCTCCCTCAGAAGTCGAAACTTGTGCGAGCTAAGGACAAACGAGGTCTTACTTTTTGACGTGTGTTTCCTAACACGGGTTGGACGATAGCAAGTGAAAATCGAGCGTTCAGCCTGGGGCTCGAACCATCGACTCACACATCGGCCGATTGATTGAGTAAACAAAGCACTCACGTCGAATCGCTTCCCGGCTATCGACCGACCGAGTTTTACAAAAATGCAACAAGTGTTTCGCCATACAAAGGCTCCTTCCCACAAAACAGTTTTCTTTGAATACGTTTGTTATGGATTTTCATCAAGTATCGGCCAATTCCATCATATATTTTTCACTACGTACCGTCCGTCTCGTGCTAGAATCGTACGTTACAAAGTAAGATCTCGTTAATCCTTAGCTATTAAACGTTTTGACTTCTGAGGATTATTGTTTGTAAGACTGCGACAGAAAAAGTTATTACAATAGACATTTCAACAGATGCAGTAACTACTACTTATTAATTGAAAAGTTTAGTACAAATATACAAAAAATTTAAACATCCAAAATCTCAGTTACTGACACTTCATAATATGATATGAATTATTGCCATTGACATTAAAGAAGTTTTTTTTTCAAAAGGGGTCTTGGGTATTTCGTATTTCATTTATCTACAGGCCGTATCTTTTGTCATGTGGTAATATGCTATATTCTAAACCCTAACAGATACGAAGACGATACAATGGAAAAAAAGGTATAGTCGAAGTAACCGATATAGTAATTCTTAAAGCTATAGGCGAAGTCAAAGACCAAAAAAAACCAATACAAAGAAATAATGCAGCTATGTATTAGTCCACGTGGACTGAAGAATTGGCGGTTTGTATTGGATGATTTTTAGTAACCGAGTTTTATGATTGGCTGAAATTAAATTTGAAGTCATGTTACGGTGACCAATAAAATGTGAGGATGTTTAGAAGAGTCGTGTTATCAATGTTCAATTCAGGAACTGATCTCGATTTGAGTGTTGAAATTCGATATTGGTGAAGTTATAATTACTTAACGAGTGTGATAACAACGCAGACTTTTTCCTATGTAGTGATTACAATAGCGATGGTGAACAATGCGAAAAAGAGATACCAGTGAGTCAGATTCGGATGCATTTGAATATTGAAACACAGAGAGTATGTTTCAATGTATATAAGAATCTACATATCAAATTTGGTTTCGAGGAAAAAAAACTGTTACCAGCAACATCAGATTTGACCAAAATTCCTTTCTCAACTGTACTTAAAATAGTCAAAAACAAACCTTATGAACGCAAGACGCGATTTGATGCGGGATTACCAAAACCTTTAGATGTTCATCGAATAAAATCATTAAAAAAAACAATATACGACTGTTACAAAAGCAATGAGATTCCTACAATTAAAATCATAAGGAAGAAATTGAATACTTTCGGCCATAACGTGAGCTGGTGTGACAAAACTCTTCAGAATTGGATGAAGAAACTATAGGATTTAGATTTAAAATAATAAACAAACGTCAAGCAGTTGTGGAATTGCGTAACAAATACTTAGAACAAATAACTAAATATAGACAAGAACAACGGCAAATTTTCTATTTGGACGACACTTGATATGACACTCACGACACAGTTACGAAATGGTGGACTGATGGTTCGAGAATGTGTACGCCTGACATATCCTTTGTTTGCAGGCAAACAACGGATCGCGACTAATTATTATGCATTGCGGAGGAAGTGAAGGATGGGTTCCAATTCTTTGAAAAGTTATGTGGAAAAAAAATTGAGGACTGCAATATTGACTATCATGAGACAATGGAAGCTAATAGTTCTTGACAACGTTTCCTATCATTCGCGACACCTCATCAAAGTACCGAATAAAAATTCGAGGAAAGATGAAATACAAAGTTTTTTGATGGATAATGATTTGGATTTTGAAGATAACTAGGCCAAAAACCAACTACTTGAAGTTTTACAGACAAAAACATTTGGAAAAGTGTATGCCCTTGAGATTATTGCTTGAAAGTATGGACACACCATATTGAGACTTCCCCCTATTTTTGTGTTTTCAATCCCAAAGAGTTGATTTGGAGAAAATTGAAACGAGGCATCAGGCGTAAAAATAATTTTCCAAAATTTGATAAGAAGGTGATAGAGCTAGTTAAAAAATAATCTAATATTACTGGAGAAGATTGGCAGAAAAGGATTAGAAAAGTAACTTTAGTTGAAAATGCATATATGGAGATTGGACACTTCAATATCAGTGGAGGAAATGAATTCATTATTTATTTAAATGTGAGAAGAATACCACTGAATCTTCCAGATATAATACATCATCATCCTTTTTTCATTATTATTGTTTAATATAAAATCCATCAGGATAAGTTTTCTCAAAAATTGTTCCAGTTATTGTTTAAATAAAAAATTACTTGGCTTTAAAGTGTAATGGAATCTAAACATGCGATGTCTACAGCCAGACTTTGCCCAAAATCATTTGGCAACAGGGTTAAGGTTTTGTGTCACAGATCAAACAATTTTGTTGATGTCGAATGTCAATTCGATTTTGTGCCCCGTAATTGGCTGATACAGCGCATGCGGGATTGGATTACATGTCATATGTCTTTTTGAATCATGCACGTGGTTTCCTCTTCAAGGAACAGGTGGTTTTCAAATTGATAAAACAATGATATATCATTAAATCTAATATATATTGTTTGTCTGTAACGTCCTGAGTTTCACCATAGTAGATAGAGTGCCTAAAGCTGTCGACCAGCTGTCGAAAGCGCTCGCAGATAATCAAATAGAAATTATAGAGCTTCAAATCCTTTTTGTAACTCACATTAATAGTAAAATACTGAAAATAAAGAAAACATTAGATGCATCATCCAAATAATATATATATATATATATATATATATATATATATATATATATATATATATATATATATATATATATATATATATATATATATATATACAGGGTCCTGCAGTGGCGCGGTGTTCCATATCTCTATATAGGAAGCAGATAGGAATCTAATTTTCTATAATATTACCTTATTGCTCGATCTCGACAAAATAAAAATATTGGCGGTCACACAGGGTGTTCGATTTTTTCTGGGCGGATCCCAACTGTGTCTTTTTAAATGGCAACCTATATTTTTTATCGCTTTTTCGGTTTCTTCATAGAAAATAAAATAAACTTTATGTATATCTAGCATGACAGGTTTTTTTTTCCAATATTCGTCACTCAGAATATTTGAAATTATAAAGTGGTGCCAAGTCCAGTTGAAATTTTTTTTTGGTCGAATATTCTACATTGGTAACTCTCTCAAACAATATATCTGAAATCGACCTGTGATATACAGGGTATGAAAAACCGCTTGCCAAATATTGTAAATGAAAATTTGCAAAATCTTCCTTATATTAAATGGAACACCCTGTATATTATTGATCCATAAGAAGCGCCAACGAAACCTCTACAAATTTCATTGAGTATTCCCTATGGCTAAGTTCAATAGTTTTTCTTAAATGAGCATTTCTTTCGAAAAATGGTCATTTTTTCAAAGCGAAATCCATTTGACGACTGATAAAAATATACGAAAGATATCTTGTTTCAATTTTGTACATTAGAAGGTGTCCAAACAAATATTTTTTAACGAAATAAATGTATGTACCTATCACTTTTTGCTAAATGGAAAATTATTTTTTCATTGGTGCAATATCAAACCAAACAAGTTGAAAGAAAGAAACATTATAAATAACTATTTTTTTCATGTTATTATATTCATTCAGAGCTTGAGTTCTAGATATTCAAATTTGTCAACTGGCAAATTACAAAACTACAAAAGGGAGAGTTTAATTAAGGTTGATAATGAAACTTTTATAAAATATGTTCAACATGTCTTCCATTTTCTTGAATGCAGAGCTGAAGTCTATGTTTGAAAGACTGTTCTACCCTGCGCAAGACAGCTGGTGTAATGCTGCGAAAAGCATTCGTTATTCTAAGTCGCATATTTTCGGGAGAAGTTGGTGGCTCAACGTAAACCATATTTTTTATGTATCCCCATAAGAAAAAATCTAGTTTCGTCAAATCTGGTGATCTAGCGGGCCACCGTACAGGCCCATTCCGTCCTATCCATTTATTGGGAAATACTTCATTTAGATGATCTCTCACTTCTGCCGAATAGTGAGCAGGTGCACCATCATGTTGTAACCACATTCTATTGCGGAGGTCAAGAGGAATATCATCTAACAAACCTGGTAAATCATTTCGTAAGAAATTGAGATACATTGCACCATTCATATGTCCCTCAAAAAAGTATGGACCAATTACATATTCTCCAATGATGCCTCCCCAGACATTTATCGACCACCTATGTTGATAATCCACCTGTCTCAATAAGTGAGGATACAGTAGTTCTTGATGTAACTGAACGTGGTATGGATGCAAGCGATGTTTCTTCAATACTCGTTGCACTGATCTCTCACTTATATCCACTATTTCCCCAATTTGTCGTTGACTCCTACTAGGATCTTCTTCAACAGCAAGAAGAACTTGCAATTCATTATCTTCATTAGTAGCTGGCTTGATGCGATCATGTTTGGAATAATTATTAGATCCAGTTTCAACGAATCGTCCCAAGACCTTTCGGAAAGATCTTTCATCTGGATGCCTTCTATCTGGATACCGTTGAGAATAAATTCTACTTGCCAATAAACAATTCCTGTCTGATTCACCTAATATGAAAATCATATCAATCAAATCACTTTTTGATAACAACATTCTGATGAAATTATACCGACAGTTCAACTTCACGATTGACTAAAAATTTCAATATTCATTTGCAGCCAAATATTTTGTTCTGTCATTTGCCAGACTACTTGATTTCCAATAAATATTTCATTCGCTGAAAGGTTGTTTTAGACCGAAAGAATATGGCACAAATTCCAAGATTTTTGAAATTATTGTAACTATTCAAGAACGTCCATTTTGTGGTGTAATTCGCAACTTGTTTATCTAGCAACAGGTAATTTTAGGAATGGGCGATATTTTAAGGAAAGGGTATTTTTTGTATATTCTTATCAGTCGTCAAATGGATTTCGCTTTGAAAAAATGACCATTTTTCGAAAGAAATGCTCATTTAAGAAAAACTATTGAACTTAGCCATAGGGAATACTTAATGAAATTTGTAGAGGTTTCGTTGGCGCTTCTTATGGATCAATAATATACAGGGTGTTCCATTTAATATAAGGAAGATTTTGCAAATTTTCATTTACAATATTTGGCAAGCGGTTTTTCATACCCTGTATATCACAGGTCGATTTCAGATATATTGTTTGAGAGAGTTACCAATGTAGAATATTCGACCAAAAAAAATTTCAACTGGACTTTGCACCACTTTATAATTTCAAATATTCTGAGTGACGAATATTGGAAAAAAAAACCTGTCATGCTAGATATCTCGAAAACCATCAATATTTTCGAAGTGCAGCTATACATAAAGTTTATTTTATTTTCTATGAAGAAACCGAAAAAGCGATAAAAAATATAGGTTGCCATTTAAAAAGACACAGTTGGGACCCGCCCAGAAAAAATCGAACACCCTGTGTGACCGCCAATATTTTTATTTTGTCGAGCTCGAGCAATAAGGTAATATTATAGAAAATTAGATTCCTATCTGCTTCCTATATAGAGATATGGAACACCGCGCCACTGTTGCAGGACCCTGTATATATATATATATATATATATATATATATATATATATATATATATATATATATATATATATATATATATATATATATATATATATAATTATATATATATATATATATATATATATATAATATATATATATATATATATCTGACTAGTCAGAGAATAAGTGGAACAATATTTGGGTATTCAGCAGGCCAAAACTTAGTGTATTTTTATAACACAGATTCCAAGCTTTATCAAATTAAAAACCACCTGTTCCTTGAAGAGGAAACCACGTGCATGATTCAAAAAGACATATGACATGTAATCCAATCCCGCATGCGCTGTGTAAGCCAATTACGGGGCTCAAAAAACGAATTGACGATCGTCATCAACGATTGTTTGATTTGTGACATAAAACCTTAACCCTGTTGCCAAATAATTGTTTAATATAAAATCCATTAGGATAAGTTTTCTCAAAAATAGTTCCAGATATTTTTTAAATAAAAAAAACATTACTTGGCTTAAAAGTGTAATGGAATCTAAACATGCGATGTCAACAGCCAGACATTGCCAAAAATCATTGGAGTGTTTTATTAAAGGAACTTGATTTATAGTATTTCATGTTTTGACTGCGATAAAGTTTACAATTATTAAATAACCGACTAAATAGCCACAAACATATGAAAAATTCTAGTACTGCTCTAAACAAGCATATTGTTACTGATAACCACAACCCAAATTTTAATGGCACCAAAGTTTTAGCGTATGAACAAAACCAGATAAAATAACTATAAAAGAAATGATATATATTAAAAAATCACCAAACACTATAAACAATAGAACAGATATCAACAACCTCAGCCAAATCTACCACACAGTTCTTCAACTTCAAAAATATCCTAACAATTCAACCCTACTTCATAATAAAACTATCCCTATTACCCCTACACATAGCAAATAAACATTCCAACAAAATGTAAAAAAAAGATCCAATCACAAAACAAAATTTTATGTTCGATATCCTGCAGAACTGAGACACGCACTAATATAAATATTGACACACCGTTTTCCATCAACTATAACATCAATTTTTAAAATGATAATGTGGAAAAAAGCCAAATATAATAATGACTTATGCGGTACTTGCCAAGGTATGTAACCCTCCTTTCTTGAATACTTAGCACTCAATTTAATATGTTTTTTTTTGATTTATCTTCCAGCTGTTAATTACTGAAAAATGTTACCCACCTTCACTGATTGAAAAAGAATTTTACTGAAGATGCCTCTGGCCAGAGGCGAAACGTTTAATTGAAGTCTTTCTTTCCGTATATTTTAATTTAACATGTGCCCAATAACCCAAGAAAATTAATCAAAAATACATACAAGGGCTCAAGAAATTACACTTTATTGTGATTCTTATCTATGACGGTGTAATAACAAATTTCGATAAAACGTTTCGTGTCAACATGGCCCATCAACTGTTTTTTTTTAATACAGACCTGTCTTTTTCATTACAGATATTGATAAAGCGATAATTTCACAATCCAAGGGTATATCACATTTGATATTTTCATAGTGTTTCATTTGAAATAACTACGATCATCAGTGACAACAATCAAACAGGAAAACAATTTATTTCATCAAGAACTTTTGGGAAAAATGAAACCAATACGGAAAGTCAAAGCTATATCGCAATCTACATTAAATGCTCGATGGACATCCCTTTTCTCAAATGCACATAAGTTGCCAGTCCAGACAATTTCTGTAGCAATTTTCTAGCATAATAGGGGTATTACCAAACCAAACAAGACTCAACCTCTGACGGAAGCAAGAAACTCTTTGGAAGGTTCGACATAGATGAACATTTTAATCTGACAGACCAATATTATAATATTCATGCAGTCATTGTTCACTGTGGTTCTGGCGTTGAATTTGGTCATTATTACGCCTTGGTCATAGACGAAACGGATTGGTTTAAGTTTGACGATAGTCGTGCCACGAAGTGTTCTGGCGATGTATTGAATTCATTGGAGCCTCTGGAGACACCCTACATTTTGTTTTATGAGAGAGGACATTGGTAGATCAAGATCTTCAGATGATGTGGTGCTGCAGGTTTTTCGGGGTTTTCCTGCAGTTGAAAAAGCAAATGCGCCACCGGAATCAATGAAGTCGCCCCAGAGCGCCAATTAATTTTCATTGTTGTTTTCATTTTTATCGTTGTTTTATAATTTCACAAATAAATCCTTTTAATTATTGAATAAAAAAAATATCAATACATGCATCTCTTACTTTTTTGTTTGAGATGGTCGATATATGTACTTGGTGTTGAAAAAACTTTATCCTTCATGTATCCCCAGACAAAAAGAAATCTAAATGAATAGAATAGTTTATTAACTACGTTACATTTTCATGTTTGTAGAATAGACATATAAAACAAGGAAGTACATTTTGAAAATATAAAAATATTAAGCAATACAGGGGTTGCCTACGTACATATATAACCAAATAAACATTCACCTATGATAATAGGAGTATTTACAAAGTACCACAGTACAATCGATACCGGTGAGTATGTTTCATTTCGAGTAGACATGGCTGACGTGAACTATCCTAAAATGATCGTAGTATGAGTAAGATCTGTATGAGTATGAGTAAGATCTGGGGATCGAGCTGGCCAGTTGATTGGTCCATGTTGACACGAAACGTTTTATCGAATATTTATTATTACATCGTCATAGTACACTTCGAAAACAATAATTTTTTTAAATTTTTTTGATATGTTCCGAAATAACAATTCCATTCGAAATAAACGAAAAACAGCATTTTTGGTTCTCCCCTTCCACGAGAAGGTCGAGAGTCCCCGTAAATTTTCTTCGACCATTGTATTGTTCCCGATGAGTTACGGTTTAGAATATAGCGATGTTACCACATGATTTTCTGGGAAAGGTACCACTCACTATTCCCACACTACAATTCACAATGCCGGAAATTACTTTTCGACAGCGTCTAGTCAGGAGTATTTTTAAACAGCTCATTATCAACAAGGTTACGATAAAAAAGCTGGTGCTTCAATAATAGACTTATTATCAATCATACAAAGACTGCTTGCGTAGAGTATCACAACAAATATAGAACACCTTCAAATCCAGTTATATCGTTTGGGGGTAATATATTAACATATCACGTGATACAAAATTTCTGGGTACAGTCTTTGATCATCGTCTCTCTTGGGATGAACAAGTAGACAATGTTTGTGGTAAACTTAATAACACTTTCTATATAGTAGGCTCTTTGAAAAATGTTCTAGATCGCAAATCCCTCCTGAATGTGTATTATGCATTTGCCTATTTAGCTATTTCGTATGGCATAGTAGTATGGGGACAAGCTCAGAATGTCCAACGAATTTTCATTCTTCAAAAAAGAATCGTACGGCGCATTAACAATCTTTCCTACCAGACTCCCTGCAGAGACACCTTAAAAAAAATATATTTTGATAGTTACGTGTATATACCTCATGAAACTACTCATATATACTTTCATAAACAGGAAAAACCTCATCAAACATAGTGACAAGCATGATTATAACACCAGAAATAAAGATAATTTATGGATAAGTGAATGTAAACATTCATTTTATAAAAAATCGCCAATTGTGGAAGGTAGCTATTTCTACAATGAATTACCCACGTCATTGAAAAAAATTAAATTCCTGAGGATTTTTAAGAGTAAACTGAGAGAGCTTTTGATAGCAGAATGCTTCTATGATTTGAATGAATTCGCAACTTATCTCGAAGAGCTGGTTATTCTCTTATACAATCCGTTTTCCATTTGTTTTCATGTTCATTGCTTTTTTTCTATTTTTTATGTATGTATTTCTATGTTTATGTGATTTTACAATGTGTATTTTTTCTTTATTAAAAGACTCGTCTAATCTGTTAATGTTTACAGGAAAAAGACTCAATAAAATTTGAATTTGATAGCCTGGAACGTCGAAGAAAGGCTGGACATTTGTCTCTCTTCTATAGATACTTTCAATGAAAGTGTTCAAGTGACTTGGCACATTTGATTTCACCAAGAGCGGCACAGGTCATAAATACGAGACGGACTATTGCTGCTCATCGTTTTGAGGTTCAACTCAGTACACCTCGAACTTCACACTTCAAGAACTCTTTCATGAACCTCCTGAGAACGTTTTTCCAAATGGATTTAATCTCGAGCGATTCAAATCCAATGTGAATGGCTACTCTCGCACAGGCACCGCTCTGGGAGCGCCTTAAAGATTTTTCTGTAGTGTTTGTGTTTTGTAGTTGAAAAAAAATATGCCAGGGGTTCCAGTACGATCCATCAACTTTCATTTGCTTACTCTTTCAGGTATTTCAGCATTCCATTATCTTTTTTCACTAAGCTTTTTCGTTAACAAATTAAAATTCCCTCATCCTTTTTTTGTATCAAGATGGAGTAGTAGAAAGCCAAAACTTTCTTTCCCAAAAATTAATCACTCCTAAAAATATAACCCCTTCAATTCAAATAAGATTCCTCTTGTCTGGATTAAATCAAATAGGTGAATGAATGTCATCACGATGTCATAGATGACATAAGCAGATCAAGCTTATTCCGTGACATTAAAAATTGTAATTCATGAATGAAGTGTGTGTATTTTTTATAATGTTATCCAATTTGGTACTGAAGAGCCTTAGGGCAAGTGTCGTATGGCGAAACATCGATGTATACCAGTGAGGACGACAGTGTTCCATGTAAGTGCAATTTATTACCATTCATTCAAAGTAGAACTCATGTGAATGATATCTGATTTTTATTCCACAACGAATGTTTGAAATACAAACTGAGTAGAGAAAAGTATCTTCTGTATAATTCAATGTTCATATAGAAGTATTTGTTTCGAATGAATTTTCTTTCGTCTAATTCAATGTTTATATGAAAGTAGCTGTTTCAGGAAGACTTTCTTTCAGTTTGTGTCTCAAAGTTACTCCTTTGCATGATCTACACATCCATGTATAGAGTTACTTATTTTCAAATTGATTACTTCCTTCCTTTTTTTGGAAGATTCCCTCATCCTTTATTTGTATCAAGTTGGAGTAGTAGAAAGCCAAAAATTTTCTTTCCCAAAAATTAATCACTCCTAAAAATATAACCTCTTCAATTCAAATCAAAATGTATTGTTTTTGTTTGATTCATTTTAAAAACAGAAGGATATGTGCTGATGCAGCCAACCTTACTTTTGGCGAAGGACTCGGTCATTTCGAAATTCATTCTAGTCCCCGAACTTTCGCCATAACTTATAATTACAACCGGACAAATTTTAAATACTGAAAAATCAACTTCCTAGGTTGATTACTGAACTATTATATTTTATTCGTTGCTCAAGAATAATAATGCATGCAATCTGAAGTACACCCCTATCTATAGCCATATTATTTTTTTGTTCTTTTCAATAAAAATTTATACTATAAGTTCCCCAATATCGATGGTTGTGTAATGTTATTAAAACTGACAGATATTGCTGATCTATAAGAAACTGATACTGGACAATAGTTATTGACGTTGGTGGTTTTTTGAACTGTGCTCTTCAAAGACAGACACGACAGTTCCTTTCATCACATTAACTATTAAATATTACTGGAGTTTTTTCCCAACACCAAATCGTTATTTTTACACCTCGACACGTGTTTCGATCACCAAGTGATCATCTTCAAGAGGAAGATGAAACTAGAAACTCCTCAAAACTAAAGCTATTTATGCTATTCAGGTACATCATACAGGTAGGTAATCAGTAATACCACCCATACAAGTGTACCACCCTTAATTAATTTTACAATTGGCCTTTCTATTATTTTACAATATGTCCTTATGTATGTTTAAATGTGTTACAGCTATATATAGAACAATTTTCACCTATATGAAGTTAGTTTCACAATATTGCCTATCTAAATATATTTACAATGTGTCTTTTTGTAGTAATCAGTAAACCCAACAATATTATTTCAACAAGCTATATAGTATGCTATTTGGTATTGGTAAGTTATCGTTATTCATAATATTATTATGTTTACTTATTTCAACACTCTCATAGGCATCTAGTTGCCTATTGTTGTTAACTTGTCTAACTAATCTTAAAGAACTGAAGTCTATGGAATGGTTTTGTTGCAAAATATGATGGGCAACTGCTGATTTGTCAGGTCTTCCATATTTTAAGTGTGCTATGTGTTCTTTATATCTCACTTTAATAGATCTTTTTGTCTGTCCATAATATTTTGCATCGCAGTCCTTACATTCAATTTCGTAAATTCCAGACTTTTCCGAATTCTCGACTTTGTCTTTTGAACTTCCCAAAAGGCTCTGCAGTGTATGACTTGTTTTAAAAACCACCTTCATACCTAGTTCCATGAAAATCTTTCCAAAGTTCTTCGTATATTGGTGGTATGGAACTAAGATGTATTTATCTTGGTTTCTGTCCTTTCTGAAATTCGATATTTCGTTTATTCTCAACCTAAACTTCTTTTTCCTAATTATGTCATCTATAATACCCCTCGGGTATTGTAGAACCTATCATGTGTTAGAGGGAAAGTCAAAAGATGATGCACCAAAAAATTCAACCCAGCACGTTTGTGCTGTCCACAGTGATGTGAACTGTCAGGAATATACCTGTACGTGCTTGTTTCTTCTCTAAATATATCGTATTCTTACCCTCCATCTTTGCTCCTCATTACCAAAACGTCAAGAAATGGTAGTTGTCCCCTATTTTCTAATTCATACGTGAATTTTATTGATGGACATCTATTATTTAAAAAGGAAACGAAGTCCTCGATATTCGATTTTTTGGTATCGAATACCGCGAAAATATCATCCACATTCCTTAGCCAAATCCTAGGAAAGTACTTTGACTTTTCTTTAGTCTCCATTTTGAAACTGCTCATGAACAGGTCTGTTGTTCATAAAAGCAACCTTCTACCTGGAACCGATTTTGTTTCATACACAAATCGGTAAGAGAAACGAATTCATCGATTTCGTTGTTATTGAAATTATTTTTCTCTAGTAATTCCCTGAGGTATCGCAAGGTCTGTGGAATTGGGACGCTAGAAATAAGGAACTAACATCAAAAGAAACCAAAATCTCACCTTCTTGCAGAACCATGTTTTTTGTATGTTGTATGAACTCTAAAGAGTTTTTTATACTGAAACCTGGTTCCGCAATAGACAAAGTTTCAAATTCCTTAGTGAGCCACTTCGCTATTTGGTAGGTAGGAGCTCCAATAGCTGACACAATGGGGCGCATTGATTTTCCCGGTTCATGGATTTTTGGGAGGCAATATAGTTTCGACACCGTTGGGTTGAAAACTTGTAACTTCCGTTTTAGTTGAGGGGTAAGTATGTGGTCGCATTTCTTTAGGACGTCTTTTACTTCCGCAATCATCTTTGGTAATGGGTAGTTTTGCGGAGTTTCTAGTTTTATCTTCCTCTTGAAGATGATCACTTGATGATCGAAGCACGTGTCGAGGTGTAAAAATAACGATTTGGTGTTGGGAAAAAACTCCAGTAATATTCATTACTACACCAAAGGTTCCAAACAGTACATCATAAGTACATTAACTATTGAAAATAATAAATTATAATATTCATCCAACATCAATATAATGCAAATAAATAGTGAGTACTCACAAATGTAAACCTGTGCGTGAGGTAGCCGACAATGTATAAAAATACGCTTTTTGATTGATATCCATTTCATTATATGTTAATTATAGATAATGGACAAAATTCTGAAGCCTGAAAAAGGTGAACATTGAAAATAATATAATGAAGCGTCTTCCGGCTAACAACGTTTTATTAAAAATAATCTAGTTACTAACATTCATAATCTGACTATATTAGACTATAATAAAAATATATATAGTGAATTTTGATATGAGCAGAGTGGTAGGAATTATTAGCCCTAGCAAGGCGAATCCAGCAAAATTGCAAAAAAAATTCATCAATTCGTAGCTATTTAGTTGCTAATTAGTTGCCAAAACAACGATTTTGTTGCTCGTGCCGATCCCTAGAAATCGCAAATAATGCTATCATGATATCAAAGTAGCAAGGTAACTCAATAAATTATATACTTTCCCTTTGATCTTCACAGAATATTTAGTTGCTAAGCCTTGGATATAGCGAAAAATCTTTATATAATTTTTTTTTTCATGATCTTGCTATCTTGAAACTGTTTTTTCCTGAAATTGAATATGCTCTGAATTTGTTGATCACCAAGAGTGAACTTAAATACACCTATCTTGAAACCGGTATTTTCTGGAATACGGAGTATTATGAATTTGTTGCTCACCAGAAGGGGACTCAAATACACCTTGAGTATCAGCAACAAAGTAGTTGAAACCGATCGGCCGATTTTCAATTTTTTTTTCATTTTCCAGGTTCTTGCTATCTTGAAACTGGTTTTCCTCAGAATGAAAAGTGTTTCAAATTTGTTGCTCACCAGGAGTATACTCAAATACACCTTGAGTATTAGCAACAAAATAGTTGAAACCAATCAGCCGATTTTTGAATTTTTCTTTCTTTTTCCTCGTTCTTGCTATCTTGAAACTGGTTTTCCTTAGAATAAAAAAAGTTTCAAATCTGTTGCTCACCGGGAGTATACTCAAATAGATCTTGAGTATCAGCAACAAAATAGTTGAAACCGATCGGCCGATTTTCAATTTTTTTTTATTTTCCACGTTCTTGCTATCTTGAAACTGGTTTTCCTCAGAATAAAAAGTGTTTCAAATGTGTTGCTCATCAGGACTATACTCAAATACACCTTGAGTATTAGCAACAAAATAGTTGAAACCAATCGCCCATTTGTTTTTTCATTTTTCTCATTCTTGCTACCTTGAAACTGCTTTTCTTTGGAATGAAAAGAGTATTTTGAATTTGTTGCTCATCAGGAGGGTACTCAAATACATCTTGAGTATCAGCAACAAAATAGTTGAAACCGATCGGCCGATTTTCAATTTTTTTTTTCATTTTCCAGGTTCTTGCTATCTTGAAACTGGTTTTCCTCAGAATGAAAAGTGTTTCAAATTTGTTGCTCACCAGGAGTATACTCAAATACACCTTGAGTATTAGCAACAAAATAGTTGAAACCAATCAGCCGATTTTTGAATTTTTCTTTCTTTTTCCTCGTTCTTGATATCTTGAAACTGGTTTCCTTAGAATAAAAAAAGTTTCAAATCTGTTGCTCACCGGGAGTATACTCAAATAGACCTTGAGTATCAGCAACAAAATAGTTGAAACCGATCGGCCGGCCGATTTCAATTTTTTTTTTATTTTCCACGTTCTTGCTATCTTGAAACTGGTTTTCCTCAGAATAAAAAGTGTTTCAAATGTGTTGCTCATCAGGATTATACTCAAATACACCTTGAGTATTAGTAACAAAATAGTTGAAACATATCGGCCGATTTTTTTTTTCTTTTTTCTCATTTTTGCTACCTTGAAACTGCTTTTCTTTGGAATGAAAAAAGTGTTTTGAATTTATTGCTCATCAGGAGGGTACTCAAATACACCTTGAGTATCAGCAACAAATATTTGAAACCGATCGGCCGATTTCATTTTTTTTTTTTTTCAGTTTCCTCATTCTTGCTACCTTGAAACTGTTTTCCTTTGGAATGAAAAGTATTTCAAATTTATTGCTCATCAGGAGGGTACTCAAATATACCTTGAGTATCAGCAACAAAATAGTTGAAACCGATCGGTCAATTTTTATTTATTTTTTTTTTCCTTGTTCTCACTATCCAGTTTCACCAGTTTCACTATCCAGCTTAACCAGTTTCAAGATAGCAAGAACGTGGAAAATGAAAAAAAAAATTTTAATCGGCCGATCGGCTTCAACTATTTTGTTGCTGATAGTCAAGGTGTAATTAATACTCAAGGTGTAATGTAATACTCCTGGTGAGCAACAAATTTGAAACTTTTTTTATTCTAAGGAAAACCAGTTTCAAGATAGCAAGAACGAGGAAAAAGAAAGAAAAATTCAAAAATCGGCCGATCGGTTTAAACTATTTTCTGCTGATAACTCAAGATGTATTTGAGTACCCTCCTGATGAGCAACAAATTCAAAACACTCTTTTCATTCCAAAGAAAAGCAGTTTCAAGGTAGCAAGAATGAGAAAAATGAAAAAACAAATGGGCGATTGGTTTCAACTATTTTGTTGCTAATACTCAAGGTGTATTTGAGTATAGTCCTGATGAGCAACACATTTGAAACACTTTTTATTCTGAGGAAAACCAGTTTCAAGATAGCAAGAACGTGGAAAATAAAAAAAAATTGAAAATCGGCCGATCGGTTTCAACTATTTTGTTGCTGATACTCAAGGTCTATTTGAGTATACTCCCGGTGAGCAACAGATTTGAAACTTTTTTTATTCTAAGGAAAACCAGTTTCAAGATAGCAAGAACGAGGAAAAAGAAAGAAAAATTCAAAAATCGGCTGATTGGTTTCAACTATTTTGTTGCTCATACTCAAGGTGTATTTGACTACCCTCCTGATGAGCAACAAATTCAAAACACTTTTCATTCCAAAGGAAAGCAGTTTCAAGGTAGCAAGAATGAAGAAAATGAAAAAAAAATAAAAATCGGTCGATCGGTTTCAACAATTTTGTTGCTGATACTCAAGGTGTATTTGAGTCCCCTTCTGGTGAGCAACAAATTCATAATACTCCGTATTCCAGAAAATACCGGTTTCAAGATAGCAAGAATAGGGAGAATTTAAAAAAATATTAAAAATCGGCCGATCAAGGCCAACTATTTTGTTGCTGATTCTCGGAGTGTATTTGAGTACCCTCCTCATGAGCAACAAATTTAAAATACTTTTCATTCCAAAGAAAAGCAGTTTTAAGGTAGCAAGAATGAGGAATCTGAAAAAAAAAATTGAAATCGGCCGATCGGTTTCAAATATTTGTTGCTGATACTCAAGGTGTATTTGAGTATACTCCTGACGAGCGTAACAAATTTAAAATACTTTTTATTCTGAGGAAAACCAGTTTCAAGATAGCAAGAACGTGGAAAATAAAAAAAAATTGAAAATCGGCCGATCGGTTTCAACTATTTTGTTGCTGATACTCAAGGTCTATTTGAGTATACTCCCGGTGAGCAACAGATTTGAAACTTTTTTTATTCTAAGGAAAACCAGTTTCAAGATAGCAAGAACGAGGAAAAAGAAAGAAAAATTCAAAAATCGGCTGATTGGTTTCAACTATTTTGTTGCTAATACTCAAGGTGTATTTGAGTATACTCCTGGTGAGCAACAAATTTGAAACACTTTTCATTCTGAGGAAAACCAGTTTCAAGATAGCAAGAACCTGGAAAATGAAAAAAAATTGAAAATCGGCTGATCGGTTTCAACTATTTTGTTGCTGTTACTCAAGGTGTATTTAAGTTCACTCTTGGTGAGCAACAAATTTAAAACACCTTTAATTCTAGGAAAAAACAGTTTCAAGATAGCAAGATCATAAAAAATATAAAAAAAAATAATTTAAAAATTTTTCGCTATATCCAAGGTTTAGCAACTGAATAGCAACTAAATATTTTGTAAAGATCAAAGGGAAAGTATATAATTCATTGAGTTACCTTGTTACGTTGATATCACGATAGCATTATTTGCGATTTCTAAGGATCGGCACGAGCAACAAAATCGTTGTTTTGGCAACTAATCAGCTACAAATTGATGTATTTTTTTGCAATTTTGCTGGATTTGCCTTGCTAGCCTAACAGAGCTGAAATAATTTGATGTACGAAAAGATTGGATAAAGGAGTTCCTTTATTTCAAATGATATGTGTATTCGAAGGGAGTACTCAATAATAATGAAATAACATTTTTCTTGTATTTTCTAAAGTTTTGATGGTGAATACCATTTATTTTATTTTCAGTACTTTCATGATTTCTTATGTCAATAAATTTATGTATGTCACGTCTTGGTTCATCACGTATATATTTTTTCAGATGTTTTCGAAAGACATGAATTGAATTTGAAGATCTAATGATGACGAGAAAATTGGTATATAGTCTAGAGCCCAAAAACATGTGACATCTCAATCCAATGGTTTTTTATTATGAGACTTTAAGGAATTCTTCATTACGTTTAGTTTCAAATGAATGATTGTGCTTTTCCTATTTATTGACGTAAATTTGGATTCTCAGTAAACAATGTCATTTGAGAACGTAACATTTTTTGGTGCATGATTGTCATTATTTATTTCTGGATCGTTTCTACTAATTTGACAAGGTTATTAGTCACATCTCCCATGTGACAATTGCATATATGAGGGCATAATATACCATTTTCAGGTGAGTTGTTTCATTATAGAATAATAGAATGTTTGAAGGTGGTTGACAATGTTTCATGATGAATTTCACTGGTTCGGACTTCCATTGTTTACTATATGAAATGATTTGAAATCCCTGAAACAACTAAAAAGAAGAATTAAAAAATGAATAGCTGAGAATAACAATTATATTAAGAAAAATATACCTGAAATGAAATAATACTGAAATAAAACACAAGTAAAATAGAACAATTGAACAAAATATAAATAAAAATAAAGAAATGAAAAAAGAAAATAAAAATAAAAAGTTGAGAGATTCCAAGTCACGTTAGTTCACGACGTTTCGATTGTTAGTATCTACAATCGTCTTCGGGTGATGACTGGACTGATACCTCCGAGAGATGACTATAGGTCGTTCGAGTACTTTCACTTATTCCTGCTTTCCATTTTCCACTTCACTGGTTCCGCGGGAGATGACCGTTTGGGGGAGTTCGCCATTTTCCGCTTGATGATGGATTTCCATATGTTGCGTATTTCTACGCTGGCTTGGCTGAATACGTTGTTGGACAACATGTATGCGGCTTCCTTGAATTTTCTTCTAAACCAATGTTCCTCTCTGTGCAAGATCTCAGCTTGGTACCACTCGATGTTGTGTTGATGAGTCCAATGGGATCTAAATAAAGAAGTCCAAATAATGCTCTAATTTCTGTCTCGTCCGTAGTATGTGCATCCCGCTCTCTACTTAAATTGTTTGCGACTGACGTAATATACTTGTTAATTGAGGTAACTATGATATCAATTATTTCTTCATTCACAAAGTATGACCATACGTCGACTGGCGACTTCAAATTCTTAGTTTCTGCTGTTGGTGATGGCAACTTTCTAATGATATTTTATCGCCTCGTGCGGACTCCTTTTGTGGTGGGTGGATGTTTTTTCCAATAGGAGTTGTCTTTTTTCCCTACGGATAAGTTAATTTTTTAGGTGTACTATAATTACTTACCTTGACCTTTATAGCACAAACGGTTGCGGATAGTATGTTCCCCTTCATTTTGACAGGTGGAGACAGTTTCTGTATCTTCATTTCCGCCCTTAGAAATGTCTTGCGCTGTCTGTGTCATGAACTTCTACATCATCCATTTGTATGTCATCAATATCTTCATTACTCGATTCATCGTCAAAAACAACTCACTAACATCTCACTTGGCAGTGGTCCGCTGGAGTGTCGAGTTAAACTGTGATCGGGATACAAGTCGCTCCCAAAATAAACGACCCAAACAGTGGAATTTTTTTTTTCTGTGACGTGAACTCGCCTGTTGATTTCAATATTGTACAGGCTGTGAGCTAATATAAACGTGAGTAGATATCACCGTTACAACACTCATAAGTAGAAAAGAATCAATCATATATTATCATCTATACTAAAGATCAATTTCGCCTGTTCAACGACAAGCGAAACTATCCTAGTGGAAGTAAAAACACAACGTTTTTTGTCAACCTATTTTGAAAGCAGCCGAAGTAGCAGCCACGGTCGTTGAGAATGACCAATGAAGATAAACTGTGAAAGTCTTACGTCTTCAGAATTATGCCTCGGAAAACGTGAAAAAATTGAAACTATTGAGGAGAAAATCCAAATTTTGGAGAAAAAGTGCGAAGAAATAATATCGTCATATTTGGCTTGGATATTGCGAATGAGGTAAATCTGCTACAAGAAACAATTCAAGCTCTCAATAATCTGCTTGGCATAAATCTGATTGAACAAGATATCAACAACATATACCAAATCGAAAGAAACTCTTCTAGATCTCCTGTTGTTTTTGAATTCATTTCGTATCTGAAAAAATCTGAAAAAAAATTTATTCAGAAATATACGTAAACTAAATGGCACTGGAGTCGCTATAGCTAATGACGCATCCTCATCCTCATCTCAAAACTGCCAAGCAGCAGAACCAAATAGCTAAAATTGAAGGCGACACTCTAGAAGTTGATGATCATATATTCACTGTAGATGATCTGCTGAATCTAGAAGAAGCTCAGCCCAGTAGTGACTCAGAAGATAACCTTGCAGAGGAAGAATCGATCTTGCCGCCACCTCGATTTCAAGTACAAGAAAACAATAAATTTATCGAGCCAAAGATAAAGGATACCCAGAAGAGAAAGAGGACGAAGATTCACTACAGCCCAAAAACGCGAAGCAGCAAAGTCGATAAGATTTGAACTGAAAAAAAAAAGAAGATAGAGGGAAGAAAAGAAGGGAAAAAAGAATTGTTTATCTATTCCTTTCAATTCATTATATCATCTTCTTTGAAAGGGAAATATATTTTCCGTGTCTTGGTGGAATCAATCATAATTCTTTTAATAATTTTTTTAAACGTATGTATGTAAGAATCCCTTCCAAAATGTCTAGAAGAATAAACATTGCCAAAATTCACTGATATCAAAAGTTTGATACTCGATAATAATTATGATTTTGAGGTCTTTCCGAGACCTGGCTCACTGACGCTATATTGGATGACAATATCGATATCCCCGGTTTCAAAATATTTCGCAAAGATAGAGCCACAAGGGCTGGTGGTATATGCTTGTA